>NW_009735673.1:0-501 GCF_000703405.1 Apaloderma vittatum | reverse complement strand
TCTGGAGGTAACGTCCTGTGAGGAGAGGCTGAGAGTTTATCAGGCTTCAGAAAAGAAGGCTTCAGGGAGACCTTATAGCATCCTTCCAGTACTTAAAGGAGGCCTGTAAGAAAGATGGAGACAACTTTTTAGCAGAGTCTTTTGCAACAGGAGAAGGGGTGACGGCTTTAAAATAAAAGAGTGTAGATTTATACTAAATGTAAGTAAGAAATATTTTACAGTGAGGGTGGTGAAACACTGGAGCAGGTTGCTCAGAGAGGTGATAGACACCCCATCCCTGGAAACACTCAGTTCCAGGTTGGATGGGCTCTGAGTGGCCTGATCTAGTTAAAAATGTTCCCGCTCGCTGCAGTGGGGTTCGCTCAAGTGACCTTTAAAGGTCCCTTCCAACCCAAAACATTCTGTAATTCTGACACTCCAGAACCTGATCTCATCATGTGTTGCCACACACTTGACACTCAGTCTCAGGGGACTGGCTGGGCAGAAGGGGGGCAGTGGGGG
>NW_009735672.1:12445-14007 GCF_000703405.1 Apaloderma vittatum | reverse complement strand
CTGTTGCCCAACTCAAGTCTCAAATCATGTCAGACTCCTAGAATTAGGAGGTTAACTGGAAAGATACTCCTTTAAAAAACAAAGGCATTATCTGTTTCTTCTATTTGCCCTTTGGCTTTGAGCCGTTGTGGTGCACTTTGCTCATGTTTTCAGACTTTCTGCCATAATTGTAAGGACTGTAATTTTATTTAGTACAGCTTCTTGATTCCAGGAGCCAGATATATGTAACAATATGACAAGGCTCATGATAAGACCCCTGGTCTCTCTTATCTTTTTAGAGGAAGGAGCTCAAAGTACCTTTTAAGCTGCTTTATGAAATTACAGTAGTGTAAATTCTTAAGCTTCTCTAATCATTTAGTGTGAGCTGATGCCCACTGACATCCACTCAAACATTCTCCCTTTCTTTGCAGAATGTAAACTTCAAGCATCTGTAATTCTTAATTGATGTTGGGTTTTGCTTTCTAAATATGTGTGCTCCATACTGAGCACTGCATGTTGAGCTTCACAGTTAACCCTTCTGATGCATATGGAGGGAAATTGTAGCAATTGTTTATTTTTTTCTCCAGGAACCGTTTTTGAGAACTGCACCTTAATTCCAGGCAGTTGAGTCAGTTTTTATTAAACTTTTGATATAAGGAAATAATGCTCTGAGGGAAAATACTGAACCTGTGATATTTTCAGTGCTAAAGTTTAGCATACTAAAAATAAGTCTGTAAAATGAACTGTTGTCTTCTCTGCCTTACACCTGACCACGCAGATGTTGACTGTGTGGGTGGCTGCCACCAATCATGATGGTGTAAATGATACAAACAGTGTATTTGTGGGTTTGCATGTGTATTGTTACTGGAAGCAGAGATTCTGCCTAATATAAAAATATGCTAGTTTAGAAGATGTGTTTTCACCAGTAAGGAGCAGTGTCTCAACTGGAGAGAACTTGATTTTATTTATTTAAGCCCCTTTGGGTGGTACTAAGTGTGAACATGGAGCAATATGATAGAATCATAGAATCATAGAACAGTTTTGGTTGGAAAAGGCCTTCAAGATCATTGAGTCCAACCTTTGTCCTAGCTCTATCAACTAAACCACGTCTCTCACCACAACACCCACCCATCTCTTAAACATCTCCAGGGATGGTGACTCAACCACCGCCCCGAGGGTTTGCCACCCCCCCCCCCCCGTCCCCAGCCTGTTCCAGTGCCTGACAACACTTTCAGTAAAGAAATTTTTCCTGATATCCAACTTGAGCCTCCTCTGGCACAACTTAAGGCAATTTCCCCTTGTCCTGTCACTCTCCACTAGGGAGAATAGACCAACCCCTGCTTCGCTACAACCTCTTGTCAGGTAGTTGTAGAGGGCGTTAAGTTTTCCCCTCAGTCGCCTCTTCTCAGGGCTAAACAGCTCCAGATCCCTCAACCTTTCCTCATACGACACATGCTCCAAATCCCTTCCTAGCCTGGTAGCCCTTCTCTGTACACCCTCCAGCACCTCCATGTCCCTCTTGTAGTGAGGGGCCCAAAACGTGCCACAGTACTCGAGGTGCAGCCTCACCAAAGCGGAGTACG
>NW_009735672.1:0-12327 GCF_000703405.1 Apaloderma vittatum | reverse complement strand
GCCCCCCCCTGCGCCGCCCCCCCCCCCAGCCACTCCTCCCCAAGCCTGCAGCGCTGCTGGGGGCTGTTGTGGCTGAAGTGCAGGACCTGGCATTTGGCTTTACTGAATTTCATTGAGTTGGCCTTGGCTCAGTGATCCAGCCTATCCAGATCCCTCTGGAGAGTCTTCCTACCCTCAAGCAGATCGACACTTCCACCTAGGTAGTAGCAACTGGTCTGTAAGTAAAGTACATGGTGCAGGAAGGGACGTTGTTCAAGGTGCCACTGGTTTATGTTTTGAAACTTTCTGCAACAGGACACAGTGGAATTTTGCCCTTCTCTGCTAAATATAGCATCCGTAGGGCATGCTAGCGTGAATCCCACACGACATGTGACTTCTTCAGTAGGACAGAATATGTTGTCCAGGCAACACTGAACTCAAAGCCATGGCTTTTCTAGCTTTGTGGGTTAGCACTGCTGGAGTAAACTTAGATGACCCTGGGCACATTTTTAATGCGCTATTACTTTCTTACATGTATTAACATTCATTAGAATGTTTGCCTTGTGTGGTTTGCCTAGAAGGCTCATATTTTAGTCTTTCAGTTATTCACTGTGGTTACACCTGAAATACCTTTGTCTTTTTACTACTTCAAACCATTACACACTAGAACAGTAGTTCTTTTGCAGCCAGAATTATTGCTATGCAATTGTGCCCTGAAGGAAGGAAGAATAAGCCAAATAGGTGCTGAAGTCCGCTACTAAAGGAAATGTGATGAAATGTTCACCTGTACTCTTTGGGAGGTACCCTGCAGATTAAAGTGGAAAGATGGCCTTACGGACCTAGACTGGAACTCAGGAGAACGTGTGTGGGATTTTTTTCTGAGTTCTGTGATAAACGTCTTGTTTGGTCTTTGACAAATACCTTTAGAACCCATTTCTTTTCTTCAAATCATGAGGGATTAAGGACTTGCATACCTTGGTCTCTTTTCATCCTATTACCATGTGCTGTCTTGTCACATGCCTATGCTATGAAGATAAAATATTTGGGAGTGGGATATAGAGGTCTTTTCTGCACCCTAGGGTGCAGAGCAACACACGAAGGATTTGATCTTAGCAGATGAAGGCAGAACTTGGAATTCTTTCACTATCTGCTGTTTCTGTCGTTTTGGAGAGTGGGTTTTGTAGGCCTGTGTATGCAACTACTTGGCACTACTGTTACGAGAGGTTTCAGGTGAACAGAGAGGCTGAGAATTGCCTGGCCAGGATGTTGTTGTAGACTCCAGTTAGGCACAGCATAAGGCAATTGCTGCTCACCGTTGCAGGAATCAAAAACACGACAGGTAACCCGGGTGGAGAGATACCTGGCAATCCAGCCAGAGGGTGAAGCAGAGCTGGCAGCTGGAAAGTTGCTGGAATATTTCATAGCTGAGCAAGTTGCACAACCATTATAATGCCATGACTTACTGAGTGATAAATTTACCGCTGAGTTTAACAGGTGTGAAAATGTCCGTTCTTGGGATTTATGTCACAGGCATGGAGATTTGTTTGATTGCCATTTATTTTATGATGATGTGTCCCCAAGAATGCTGTAGGTAGAGGTCTCTGTCATTCCTAGCATCTGGCTTGTGGAGAGCTGGATAGATTAAGAAGATCCAGGGTTCAGAGTCACTCCTTGTCAACTTAAACCTTGACTCAGGGCCTGTCTTTTCTATGTTGAGATACTGGACTGCCCCCCTCAAGCATTTGTTCTAGTAGCTGCTCATAGACTGGTAGCAGCCAAGTTATCTGTAAACTCACAGAAGTGTATAATGCAGCCTGGGACCTCAGTATGGGATAGACAGAAGTGTGGGATACAGCAGGTGGTAAGTAGCGCAACAGGGGTATCTTGTTCAGTGAGTATTGAGGCGCAGTGAGTACAAAAGTCAGGTAATTTGCAGTGAAGCATGGAATAGCAAAAAAGGACTTCCAAATCTAAGAGTTATCGTAGGACAGGACTGCATCAACTTGTGGTTTACTATCAGAAAACTCATTCTGAATCGTTTTAAATCAGTTCCCGTGGTGAAAGTAGGCTAAAGATAGATGAGTGAAAACAGTGCTTTTTTTTAAAGAAAACATTTTTAGACTCAAGGTCAAGGTTAATTAAGTTAACTCACGAGGACAATCACATTTGAAAGATTCAGGACTTAGCAATTCATCAGAAGTTCAGCTTTTCTTAAAACCATGATTTTGTTGCTTTTGGAAAAACTTTAAAATTATCTTCAAGTGCTCAAGAATTGAAAGGCAAATAAAAAGGTATAATTTTGTTAAGTCCTTTATGTTTTTGACTTTAAAGCTACTCTCATGCTATTGTGGAGTCCACCATAGATTACTGGAAAGCTTAAAATAATAAAGGTATGATAAATGTTTGTGAGTGTTGTCTAAGAGTCTGATTCCATCTGACAAAAAAAATATGTTACAAGAACAGTAATTTCTACTGGGCAAGTAATTGGTCAAAACTACCACATTTCCATTTTTTAAAAAAAAAGATTAGTCTTTCTAATGAATCAAACAGTTGGAAGAATTTCAGCCATGTCCTGCTTGGAGGGGATGGCAATTGCCATCATTGACAATATAATTGCTTTGTGTATCTGTGAGAGCCAAAGATTACTGTCCTCTCATTTACATGATCAGTTGGGGCATTATATTCTGAATAAAGCAAGCTGTAGAGTAAGAAGTACTTCTGCAGCAGCATAAATCAAAAAGATGTTGTCAAATTAGTTTCCAAAGCACCAAGCTAGCCCTGAGGAAAGCTCTAAATTAAGACTCCTTTTATAAGAAGATTTATATGGTTGGGTGTCCATGTGTAATGATGATATGCTAATCTAATGTAATCTGCTAAAGCCTACACAGTTCTTGTATTTAAGACAGGAGGACCTTTCATGAAATAAGAGCACTAGCATGGCCCCACGATTCAGTTGAGAGTCTTAACCCCCGCCCCCAACCTTTGCTTACCTTAGGATTTTCAAAGGAGAAACCATTTATGAAATAAGTAGAAATAAGGCTGTAAACTGACAAATTTTGCTCTGTTCTCCTGTAGAAATAAAATGAGCGTGCGATGGCAGACCTAGTGCTTTTAGGTGTGTACCCAGGTCACTGCAGAGCTACGAGGGCTCTGCGTATGGCAGCCAGAGCTGTTGAATGTGAAGCCCAACCAAGTGACCAGACAAGGTGATTCCTAGGTCTACAGGCTGTTTTCTTCACAGAAAATCGCTGCTGCGGGTGGTAGCACCCATGAGATGTTTCTGTCGGTGGAGAGATGAGATTCCTCCCTGCAGAAATGGTGTGCTAGTTTTGCTGGCTGTTGTGTCAAATTTTGAAGACTTTTGTAAAAAAGTCATTGTCTGGCTGGTAGTTTTAGAATCAGGTTTTAATGTCCTAGCCTCATTGTCTACTTGCTTTTACATATGGCTTTAGGAGCATGTCAAGTGTTGTATCAGAACAGGTTAGTGATTTAGCACTGCTTCTGACACTGGTCAATGCTGGATGCTTTGTGGACACTAAAAACTGCTCAGGATGAGCATATTATCCTAAAGTGTGAGGTCTCAGAACACTGAGAATGATTAATCCAAACTACTAGCACTGCAGATGATTTCTTATGCACCTAGGATTTGTCTCTAGGCCTTCTTTTTTACATGGTGTTGAGCTCTTCACCTTCGTCATGATCCGAGCAGAAAACTAAACGCGTATACTTGCTGAGTTTCTTCTTCTGTCTGATGAATGTGACCAATCAAAAAGTCTCAGAGTTTCTTTATTCAAGGGTTTACAGATACATGACACAAGTGATTGATGAAACTTTTCTGTAGTAAATGTGTTATGTATTCATTGATAAGTTGTAACCTCTAGTTTTGGGGGTTTTGTTGTTGTTTGTTTGTTTTTATTGTTTATTTGTTTGGTTTGGCTTTGGTTGTATTTTTTTTCCCAGAAAGAACAAATTCAATTTTCATATATCTTTCTTGGGGTGTAACAAATCTTCCCCTGGTTTTATTAATTGTTGCTCTTTTCCATACTGTTACGCTTTTTGTTACTTATAAAACGTGCTGAACAAAACTAAATGCAAGATACGCAAGGATTATGAAATAACATAATATTCTGTCTTCTTTGGAGTTTAACATTACTCTATCCTGAATGGTGCTAGAGACAGAGCAAAAAGCAGGAGTCTGCACTTGTTTTGAAATCGTTCCTCCTAGATGTAACTGTTTTAACATCCATTTGTTTCTGACTTGTCTTCAACAGTTCTTTGCGGTATGTTTCTTCATACTTCGCTTTTAGATTTCATCTGTTACGCTGCTGCTCAGTTGCTTTTGTACTACACCTTCTTGATGCTCTCCTGTACTCCTGTGACCCAATAAGTGCATGAATCTTCTCTGTTTTAAGACCCAAAAGTATGGTTGTTTCTGAGATGTGTAAAGGTGGAATAGAAAGTGAATATCCTCTCCCAGCGGAAAGTACGGTCTCTGACTCCTGTCACGTAATTTTCCTTATATCCTCTTGGTAGCCACTGAGCCCTCTGTGCTCTGAATAGTTGCACAGAAAATAGTGCATTTCTGGGGCACCGTGGCCTCCTGAAGCTCTCACACATGAATAAAGTAATAGAAGATTTATGTTTCTGCCATGATTCTTTGCTAGTGTCTTTACCTATAAAGGAAAGTCCGGTAGATAATGACCAGCTGGAAGCATGATTCTGTTTGAGACATATGTTCAGTGTATGATCCTGGCAGTCACCTGAACTCTGGTGATTTGCTTGAAGAGAGAGGGGCATATATCTAATCTCTTAAAGGGACAGCTAAGAAGACTACAATGAAAAAACTCTCCATGAAAAATACAGTGGCATTTTGCTCCCTCTTCAGGTCTTCTCTGGGAAACAACTGAATAATCCCTTTAATTAAGCAGTTAGAAAAAAACCAATGAATGCCTATGTACTTTTTCTGCTTCTCTAATCCCCATTTGGCTGCAGCTCCTTAAGACATGCATTGAACCAATGTTAGCTGTGTTCTTGAATTCTGGGTAACAGCAATGTTAATCTGTCAGGACACAGAAAATAGCAATTTAAGCTTGTTCTTTGCGTTCTTTTTGCAAAGCCAGTTGCTAATCCATGAGATAGCTTTCCATGGAAGTTTCATTTGCTGCTTTCTTATTTTCAAAAGGCTTTACAAAAATGGTTTAAGGTGTTTAAGTATATAGCATTTGGGAACTTTGCTGGTTGGTTTTTGTTCACACTTTTCAGGAATCCTAAACAGCTCAGTAATGACAACACAGCAGCAGAGCTGTTCTGTCCCTCTCTTGAGTATTTTTACAACCACCAAGTTAATGCCTGTTATTGACCACTGTGTTGACCACTTGTAGCCATCTAAGGCTGACCCTTAATTACAAATTACGTGTTTTCTGTAGCTTACCTGCTTCATTCTAAAGCTCCTTTAAAGCTCTGGAAGGATTGCTAAATCCCATTTTCCTTTTACCAGTCCTCACTGCAGTTTAAATAGTCTCTGTGGCCTCTTCAGTACTCTTAAACATTCCTTTCTTAAACAGTGAGTAAAAAAGGAAAGAGAAGAGTCTGAAATACAAGCCACAATCAGTCTGACATAGGAATGTAGGCTTGGAGAGCCCATGGTCAACCTTAGAGCATGGAGGCTTTGGGAATGTGCTGCACACAGAAAAGAGGCTCCAGAGCTCACAAGCATCACAGATGTCCTCCTGTGTGCATGATAGTGCTGATATTGGTGGTGTCTGACTCTTTGCAGAGCAGCAGAGGATCCTTGTGACCTGGAAGCTTGGTGCTTGTGGGGGTCTGCAAAGGGCCTTATTAGGTCAGTAACTGTGATCCCCAGATGTTGCTGGCAACCATGTCACAGCTCCCTTTTTATTTCATAAACTGGTTAAGTCCATTCTGAAGCAGCTGGTTTTCTGATAATCTCTTCATCTATGGAAGAGCCACTCCTGAACCTCCCTGCTGTGACCGTTAAAAATCATTTCGTGATTCCCAGCCTAAGTTTATTCCTAGTCAGGCTGTAGTGCTCATTTATGAATCCATTTGACCTTTAACCAGCCAGCTCCTTCTGTAACCAGTATTTATCCCACTAATGTGTTTCTCAAGAAAGGTTATGTTTTCAAAGCCTCTAGACTAAGACAAGCAATTCCAGTCTTCGCACATAGGATGCACACGTCCTGGGCTACCCCAGCTGCTCTTCTCTTTGCTGCGTGGGTCCAGTACTGGGGCCAGTCCTGTTTAACGTATTTATCAAGGATCTGGATAAGGAGACTTATCCATTTAGTACATTTAGTACATTTAGGACATTTGCAGATGACACCAAGCTGGGTGGAAGTGTTGTTCTGCCTAAGGGTAGAGAGGCTTTGCAGAGGGATCTAGCTTGATTGATGGGCCAAGGCCAATCACATGAGTTTCAATAAGGCCAAATGGTGGGTTCTGCACTTTGGCCACAAAGCAGCGCTACAGGCTTGGGGAGGAGTGGCTGGAGAGCTGCCAGGCAGAGAGAGACCCAGGGCTGTTGGTGGGCAGCGGCTGAACATGAGCCAGCAGTGTGCCCAGGTGGCCAAGAAGGCCAACGGCATCCTGACCTGGGTCAGGAATGGTGCTGTCAGCAGGAGCAGGGAGGGGATTGTGGCCCTGTACTTGGCTTAGGTGAGGTCGAATCTTGAGTACTGTGTCAAGTTTTGGGCCCCTCGCTACAAGAGGGACATGGAGGTACTCGAGCATGTCTAAAGAAGACAAATGAAGCTGGTGAAGGGTCTAGAGTATAAGTCTTATGAGGAGCAGCTGAGAGAACTGGGGTTGTGCAGCCTGGAGAAAAGGAGGCTGAGGGGAGACTTTATCGCTCTCTACAACTACATGACAGGAGGTTGTAGTAAGGTGGGAGTTGGTCTCTTCAGCCAAGTAACACATGATAGGATGAGAGGAAATGGCCTCAAGTTGTGCCAGGGGAAGTTTAGACTGGATATTAGGGAAAATTTCTTTACTGAAGGGGTTATCAGGCACTGAACGGATTTCCCGAGGCAGTGATGGAGTCCCCATCCCTGGAGGTATTTAAGAGTTGTGTAGACATGGTGCTTAGGGATGTGGTTTAGTTGAAGTCTTGTCAGTGGTAGGTTAAAAGTTAGACTTGATGATCTTAAAGGTCTTTTCCAATCTAGGTGATTCTGTGATTTAGTGGTTCTGTGACTTTATTTTGATTTGCTAGGAAAGGACAGGCCGTTTGTGTTGAAGTAATTTTTATTTGTTACTGTATTTTTAAAGGACCAAGGAATGCATCACTAAAAAGCACTGAAACCATAGAATTTGTGTCTCCTTCTGAGGAGGGAGTTATCTCTCAGGTCGTTTATCTCTGCTTTTATGAAATCATGAAAATGTTTTTGTGCTGCTGTCTTAGGAAAGGATTGCTGCAGCTCCAGCAGTGCTGTCTGGTGCTGAGGAACCTCACAGCTCGGGATCCGTTCAGGCAGTGCTGCCTGTCTTGGCCTGTCCTCTTGTCTCCATGAAAGTTGTCATGCTTCTTGATACCAAAGATTGTGCAACAAAATTCTACTTTACTCACTCTTTACGTCCAGTGCTAAGTCTGGCTTACTTAGACTAACTGGCTTTTCCCATATTGTGTATTTATCTGGATATCTGGGCTTGAAGTCTTCGTAGGAAGGGATTCAAGTTCAGGTCTTCCTGAAAGCTGCCCCCTCTACAAGGCTTCTGTTTGCAATGTGTCAGTGATTTTCTGAAGTTTGTTTATTGGCAGCCTCGTGTCCAGATGATGAACTTTGTGGTAGCATGTCTGAGACAGAGTGGCCTTCTCTTGGCTCACATCCCATTTCTGGTCTGTTCTTTCTGTCACTTTACTGCTGACCTACACTGGCCACTGTTTTTATTTTGGGCGGAGTTGTGCCCAAGTAGCTAGCTATGACAGTAGCAACCGTGAATAAAGGCAGAGGTGTCTGAGCACTGGATGAGTACTGGTCTGGCAGAGCTGATTCGTGGGAAAGTTGATCTTGACGTAAACACACAGCGTGCCCTTCAAGAGATCTCACTTTCGAGAGACTAGGAAGAAATGTTTCTTTCTATATGAAGGAAGTAACAGGATTTACACTCTCATCTAAGTCTCTTATTTTAGCAGACTGCTTATTTTAGCAGACCGTTGCCTAGTGAAATGGCTCAGCTGGGGGTCTCCCAGGCAAAGGAAGCAGCCCAGGCATTCATTACTGCCCCGCCCCATAGGGAGCACAGAGTCAGTCTTTATACTTTGGAAAAGAAAATATTCTGCTCCACCCCAATATATAAGATATAAATGGGATAGATGCCTTGTGCTCTCTTCTCCTTTCTTCACTAAGCACCTATCTTCCCATTTGTGGTCTCATAAGCAATATGACAGTATAAAGAGTGACTATTTTTAACTTCTTTTAGCAACTGTTGCATGTGGGACTGAGGATGCTCACTGGCGTGTGGCTCTCAACCAGTTTGGCCCACTGCTTGAATACCTTTACCCCGTATTTATCATTTGTACTGTTGAGGCTTCAGGTACTGGTGCAGAGTTAAAGCTGCAAAGTATAGTAACTGTTCAGACATAAAGTACGTTTGAGTCCTATAGTCAAAGAATGACCTTCAAAAGTTACTGTGCTGAACAATCTGTTTGATGTTTAACGTATGTATGCTTTAAGTGGAATAATGTTGTTCAAATAAATCAGCATGGTTCAGGGTAGGTCTCTGCCGATCATGCTTTGGAAGCCAGAGGATAATAAAACTACTCATTTTTAAATTTGTGTAAGCTGCTAGTTTGGATTTTCATTTCCGGAGACAAGCTGTTGAAAGTGTTCTTTAAAGGGCTCATCATCATAAAGCGAAACATTTGTTTTTTCCTCACACTGCAGAAAAAAACTAGACAGCTTTTCCATTTCAGATACAGGGATTCAATTATCAGAAACTGGTAAATGCCATTTCAAAAGGAATTTCCTTACTTGATTTTTTTTTTTTAATCCAGTAGAAAAAAAGCTGGACAATATGGGGACTTTTTATCCAGGGCCATTTTTGAACTAAGACAGTAACAGCATCTTACTTAGTTACTTGCTTCTTGTGTGTCTGCACAGTTTGAACCTGGATGTGCTGTAGGACCAGCAGAGCAGGGATCCATTCCTTCTGTTTAACCTGCAGAGTTGCTTAGTTCCAGTCGGTGAGACCTGTGCCTGTCCTCTGCAAGGCAATGTGCAGGTGTCACTGAATGGCTTCAGCAGCTGTTACTGGAGCTGATGCATTAGCAAAATGCAGCTCAACTTGATTTGCTATGCTTGTATACTGTGCTATGCTTCATTTATATGAGCATCTTTTTAGATAAATAGTATCTTTTCACTTTTATAGAGGCTACACAGAATACAAAAATTGTTGAAGACAATAAACATGGAGTTTTCCAGTATAGTTTTATACTTTCTATAGAGTAAATCTTTGCATTAAAATAGAATCTGATACTGTTACTGATGCACTCTTAAGGAAGAAAGGCAAATCATTCATATAAATGAAAGAAGATGAATCATAGAAACTCTGCCAAACTTAAACTGGTATAGTTAGTAAGGACACAATAATCTGCAATGGTAATAGGTCTCTTATCAGATACACAATATGCAATAAAGACATTAAGTTGAAGAATTCAGTGGGATTGTCCTGATTAACACTAGCTGAGTATCTAGCCCATATGTTCCAGTCTCTGCAGTGCTGCACCACTCACATGAGAGGTCCCAACTCATTTTAGGGACGCTTAATCATACTGCTCTGGGCAAAAGGTTGTTTGAATTGCTGTCATGTGCTGGTGGCAACTTTAAATGGTAAGATAAAAAATAAGCAGATTATCACAATAACTTCCCCCTTTGAAAACCCTGAACAAGTCATTGATCCATTGCAGATACCAGCTGTGTCAGGACTGTTTTATTATACTGAACTTTTGCCTCTGTTTTAGAGTGAGCCTTGCCCTGCAATTACGCACTGTCAAAAGAAAGGCTTAATTCTCTTAGCTGAATCTGGTAATTCTCTTGCCAGTATTACTTGTAGTCGTATCTGCAATACTTAATTAGTTCTATGTCTTCACCTAGTTCTCCAGTTAATTTGCCAACCGCTTTCATCTAATAGTTATCCAGGATAAGGAGACTCTTTTAAGAAGGTTGTTTTCCTTAATGGAGATGTATTTTATTGTCATGCATCTTTATTTGTTAGGAAAATCAGAATTAATGCACAGCTCCTTGAAAAACCTCAGGTAATTTACAGTTTGTATGGGCTTTGTTACTAAATTAAAAAAAATAATTTTTTGGAGAAATTTAAGGGCTAACACTTTGCAGTCTATCATTGCTATTTGAAGGAAATTAATTCAATAAAAAATGCTTATCTGTGAAGTCCTGACAGTCTGCTGTGACCCCCAGAGCCTTTTCAGTGTTTTGTAGCATATTGTTCTTGGAGAAGGGTTATGTTCTAGCTCTTTAAAAGTGGAGTTGGGTCCACTGTCTGTGGTGGATTTGGATAACTGACCTTTTTTCTTCAGCAAACTTGGGAAGCTGAGGGGGCTGAGAGGGGATCTTATTAACACCTATAAATATCTGAGGAGTGGGTGTCAAGAGGAAGAGGACAATCTCTTTTCAGTGATGCCCAGCAATAGAACAAGAAACAATGGGTTCAAGTTAGAATGTAGGACGTTCCAACACGAGGAGAAACTTCTTTACTGTGAGGATTCCGGAGCTCTGGCACAGGCTGCCCAGAGAGGGTGTGGAGTGTCCTTCTCTGGAGACTTTCTAACTCTACCTGGATGCGTTCCTGTGTGGCTGCCCTAGGGGATCCTGCTCTGGCAGGGAGTTGGACTGGATGGTCTCTGGAGGTCCCTTCCAACCCCTGACATTCTGTGATTCTGTGATTCTATGAGTCTATATAATGATTCTACATAAGAAGAAATAGGTAAGGTGTAAGCCAGATAGGTGTGCTGGGTGGAAAAGACTATTGTAGAGATTTAAAATGACATGTCTTGTCACCCTCCTCCAATTATCTGTTTAGTAAATGCTAATAAAAACAAAAATGTGGTGGAAAAATGTCTTCAGTACAGTATTACTACTCAAGTGGAAGATTCAACAGTTCCAGCTACGAGAAGGGCCAGAAGGAGGATCCAGGTAACTCTAGGCCTGTCAGTCTGACCTCGGAGTAGGGGAAGGTCATGGAGCAGATCGTCTTGAGTGTCATCACATGGCACAACTGAGTGGACAGCTGGGTCATCAGGCCCAGTCAGCATGGGTTTGTGAAAGGCAGATCCTGCTTGACCAGCTTGATCTCCTTCTATGACAAGGTGACTCACTTAGTGGATGAGAGAAAGGTTGTGGATGTTGTCTGCCTGGACTTTAGTACAGCCTTTGACACCATTTCCCACAGCATTCTCCTGGAGAAGCTGGGTGCTAGTGGCTTGAATGAATGTACTCACAAAGGGTAAAAAACTGGCTGGATGGTTGAGCCCAAAGAGTGTTGGTGGATGGAGTTAAATCCTGTTGGTGGCTGGTCACAAGTGGTGTTTCCTGGGTCTGAGTACTGGGGCCAGTTCTGTTTCATATCTTTTATCAATGATCTGGATGAGGAGATGGAGTGCACCCACAGTAAGTTTGCAGATGACAACAAGCTGGGCAGGAGTGTTGATCTGCTTGAGAGTAGGAAGGCTCTGCAGAGGGCTCTGGATCGATGGGCTGAGGCCAGTTGTTTGAGGTTCAACAAGGCATTTTGCTCTTTTCTGTATGAACTATGTACTTGAAAATCTGTGTGCTGTCCCAGCCAGGGCACATCCTTCTTCTGGGAGTCAGAGGGAATACTGATAATTTCATGGCTGTATGAATTACCTACAGGGGAAGTATTTAACCTGTTCTGATAGAATCCTGTTGAGCAGAATGATGGATCTGCATTTTAAACTATAGGTATATGCTCACTGTAAAGACAGCTGTGCTCTTGGGGGAGATTCCTTCTGTGGGCTGCTGCTAATGTCTCTACTGCCTTGGGAGACTTACTTCATGGATCTACAGACAGAACTCATCAGCAGTTAGATCAGATCACCCATTTCGTCACCGTAAGCTAACCCAGCTGTCCTTACGGAGGCAGTCAGTGTGGTTATCTGCAGCATGAGATCTGCGAGGCCAGTTGCGGCAGGCAGAGGGGTGGTGACAAGCAGCTGAGGGCTGGATGTGGTACCAGATGAAGCTGCCTGTTCCAAAGGCCATCTGCCCATGGCCAATTGCAGGACCTCTGAGTTGAATCACACACCAGCGGGGCTGTGCATGATTTTTACAAACAACAATGTCGTTGTAGAGA
>NW_009735671.1:27127-61196 GCF_000703405.1 Apaloderma vittatum | reverse complement strand
CCTTCTTGCTGCAGGTTTCTGCTGATGGTGGCTCAGTTATTAGTCGTAACAGACCATTTTCCTCTCTACTCTGCATTACAGGCAAGTCTTACAGCTGAGCGGCTGACATGTTTCATCAAAACTGGCTTTATTGCTCCCTTGTTATAGCAGGGGAGTTCTGGAAAGCCACAACTTGGGCATTGTGATTGAGGCATTATTACCCCTGAGTCATCCTTACCTGGGCTTTGGAGTTTCCACGGAGTTGCCCGATTCAGCTTCATGATTTCGTTCTTTGCGTTACGCAAGCTGCTGTGGTGTTTGCCGGTGGTTTCTCTTGGTTCCTCATACTGAGGAGAGAGAAAATGCCATGAAAATAAATACCAGAGTGAGGAGATGAGTCAGTAATTAAACCTGCTGTGTGATTCTGGGGCCGCAGTCCCGGATCTTGAGCTTTAAGGTGAAAACCTTTGTCACTGAGGGTCACAAATGCCTCATTTACACAGTGGCAGCTCTGTGTGTGAAGATATTAGCCGAGGATGTGTCACGCACAGGGAAAACACAGCGGGTAGCTGGGAAGGCAGACCTCTAAAAAGCCTGTTCTGCCCAAATTAGGATCTCTGAAGAAGCAGAGCCTGTGGTGCAAGTGGGGCATAATGGCTTTTGAGGGTCCGTCATGGCTCACTTTGCTCTAGTGCCAGGACTCTGCATCAGCCCAGCTTCATTTGGCAATGTCAGCTTGTTGAGCTTTGACGTCAGCGATGATGTCGCCCACATCCAGCCTTTAGCTGTTACCCATTTCCCCAATAACAGAGGTGTCTGAAATGGGTTCTTGGAGCTGAGTGATGTCCTGGGAGCTGAGAGCATCAGTCATCTGCACTGGAGGGGTTTTCTCTGTGGATCTCCATGGCCTGGAGACAAGGAGTTGTGGTGTGCTCCATGTACCATGGCTCACCGCAGAAAACACAAAGAGGGATTTTCTCGTTTAATCTCTCCGGCTTCTGCCTTCACCATCAAGTTGAAAGAGATTCCTCAAGGTCAAGAGTCAGTGCGGTTCAAGAGTAACACCCCTTTGCAAGCCAGAACAATCAACTGATGTGCACATGGGACACCAAAAATATCTTTAGTGATCTTTAGAGATGGGTTGTGGGAGCTTAACTCCAGACCCCCTGGAGAGGTGTGGGGTGGAGGAAAAGGGAGCAGAAAGGGAAAAGCTGTCATCACTTGGCTGAGTCACCATCCCTTGAGGTATTTAAAAACCGTGTGGTGCTTAGTGACACGGTCTGGTGGTGGACCTGCCAGTTAACGGTTGGACTTAATCATCTTAAAGGTCTTTTCCAACCTAACCAATTCTGTGATTCTATGATCTCTCGGATGAGGGATCCCACCTTGGCTTCTAGCTCAGCTTCGTTCACGCAGGCACAGTCCGTGTCCTGAAGCACGTCGAGGATTTATGAAATAAAAGGGCAAACTGCTTAATGCTAGCAGTTGATTGCAAACTCGTAGGACTGCTTTTTTTTTTTTTCCCCCAAGGATGTAAATTTTACTGTGCTATTACATTGTTTTGGTTTCTCATCCTCTTGGGCAGAAGACAAAGAATCGCTAGATACAGAGAGGAGAAGGGAAAGTTTTGACCAGTTGGGGTATACAAACATCCCACATGAACAACCTCAGCTAAAATGGACTTATTTAATGTGGGATTTGACTCTTTTAATTAAAATCTTCCAACAAGTTGGCCTTTAGGTCCCCCTAGAGTCTCTGGGGAGTGAGAAGTGGTCTCACCCTCTCTTTCTATCATTATCAGCTGCTATTCATACAAAAAACCTGGAATAAATGTTCGAGTTAGTTTGAAATGTTCTCACCTTTTTGAGCACAACAAATTTGGCCGCTGCACGTGTTTGCCAGTGGGTTTCCTCTTCCCACCTACAAGGAAAGGGAAAAAAAAAGAAGATTACTTTTCGTTATTCAGCTCAATGAATCTAATCTTCCTCCACCACCTCCAAATGCTCAACCTCGGTGTAGAAGCCACCTGCTGATGCAAGTTGTATGTATGTACATCTGGAGGAGATCTTGCACCTCGTGCAACCTTTGCCATTGGAAAATTAGATACCCAAGATCAGTTCTAGCCCTAGTTTGGGGGCTTTTATCTTTCCTAAACTTTTCCTTATAATTGTCTGTGATACCTGTTGCGGCGTCAAGTTCTGTTTCCAGCTTGGCTCTGTCTCTTGCAGCTACCTCTTCAAGTTGCCGACGTTGAGTTTCAAACATTGGCTCAGTGTCACTCCTGTAGCGTTTTTCATAGAATCATTGCATGTGTTGGGTTGGAAGGGCCATTTAAAGGCCATCTAGTGCGAACCCCCTGCAGGGAGTGGGGACATCTTTAAATCAGGTTGCTCAGAGCACCATCCAGCCTGACCTTTCCCCGTTTGCTCTCCAGCACCTTGTTCTGCTCCTCCCGGAGCTGGACTTGGAACCCAGAAGTAAAGCGTTCAAAATATAGCGAGACCAGCTTGAAGGGGAGTGTAAGCAGAGGGAGAAGCCCAAGGCAGGAGCAGGAGGCCATGCCTGCGAATTACCCAGCCAGGAACCCTCTGCGATGAGGAGAGGAGCTTTCACCTTTTTATGTCCTGGGAAAATAGGCTTTGGCTGCACAACCCAGACCCAAAAGACC
Source organism: Apaloderma vittatum (assembly GCF_000703405.1). Classification (NCBI taxonomy): domain Eukaryota; kingdom Metazoa; phylum Chordata; class Aves; order Trogoniformes; family Trogonidae; genus Apaloderma; species Apaloderma vittatum. Next base: position 58,549 of record NW_009735671.1, on the reverse strand, counting down.
ATTTAAAAACACTTTTAAAAGGTTTTTTTTTTGAGGTGAGATTGTCTGATAATATCCCACTCATCTCTCTTTTTTCCTAAATGGTGGCCTCGGCTTCTTTTAAGCTCACACCTCTCATTGAATTACGGGCTGTATTTCTAACTTGAATGGGAGGGAATCCTTGGTCCCATAAAATCTGCATTTGCAAACCTCCCTTTTTTTATAGTAAGCATGAGAGAGAGAAGCAGAACCAATTGTTTGATGTTTGCAGAGGGAAGGAACGTTGCTCTATGTGTGGGAAAAGAAGAACCTGTGTTAAACTCTTAGGAGTATTCTAGGGATCCAAACACCGGGGATGATTTCATTCACCCTCTAACAGAAGGAGCAGCGCTGGCTAGGCTAATTTTATAATTTACTCCTTGCTTCCTTTTGTTTGACCTCTGTAATTTTGTTGGCCTCAAGAAGAATCATTTAATTCCCTCAGGGCTGGAGAGGGACTCATGCAAGGGTATTTCTCGGTGCTAGGGCACTGCTGGTCTCTAACTACAAGCAGAAAACGAATTCAGCAAAGCTGGGGTGAGAGCAGGAGAAAACAGTGAAAGAGGGGGCCAGTTAGCTCAGTCGGTTAGAACATGGTGCTGATAACACCAAGGTCGCGAGTTCGATCACCGTTCAGTCCCCACGTGTTGTCTGATCTAGTTGAGAGGCGTCCTTGCCCATGACAGGGAGGTTGGATTAAATGATCTCTAAGGTCCCTTCCAGCCTAGGCCATTCTGATTTTTCCATCTCCCACCCTTGCACCAGCAAGGTCAAAAGCCAGAAGCAAAGCTTGAGTTGATCTCTGAAGCTACCCGTGTTCTTCTCTCCTCCACTGAATGCCCTGCAGAGGGAGTGTCTTGGTTTTCTCTCATTTTGGGGGAGGCTGTGGCTGGCATTGGTCAGATAGATTGGCACCTCTTGCCTCACTGCTTGCAAACTCTCCTCTATGGGGAATAGCTCGGAGGAGAACTGGGCTTGGTTGTTCTTTTCTAGGGAAATTGTTTGGCAAATCCATGCAAATATAAGTTTGGACTCTAATTTCTTTATCTATCTATGTATTTATTTATTTTTCAGGAAGTGGGCTCAGATTGACAAAAATGCAGGAAAGACAGATAAGTCTCTGCTAGAAAAATAAATAGGTGATTTTTCAGTCCCTTCTTTGCTGAAATATCCAAAGGACTGTGTGCCGTGGGTGGGAACCCTCTGAATTCTGCTGCTCCCAGGAAGAAAACAGCGAGGCCTTAGCCCTAAACATCTCAGCCTTTTCTAAAGGTGCATTTGCTTTTACGTGATTGCTCTTGGCATTTGCCATAGCCCAAGAACACGTTCTGCTCCGTGAAGAGGATCCAAGAGAAGTTCACGCATGCAAGCCTGAGTGCTGGCCTGCTTCCTTTAGCTGCACAACATTTTAGGGCGAAGCTGTGTAGGAGTTGTATGTGCTAAGCGCTTTTTGGAACTCAGCCTAAAAGGAGTTCAGAGAGCTCAGCATCTTTCGTGGCTGGGCCCCGGATGCCGGAGAGCAGCTGCTACATGACATAGTTGGCATCTTCCGCCAAACGGAAGAAGTCACGTTGGCTTCTTTTCTTGCTTTCACTCTCTTGGGTTTCTAATTACAGGCCTGAGAAGAGCTCAGTACCGTGAGCTTGTCTGAGCCAGCCCAGCTTAGATCTGCTGACCCAGCACAAACTTCAGCTCGGGAGCATCTCGCTCTTGTGGGATCGCATCCTTGTTTCACACTTGGCTGACGGATCTATTGGCTGTTCTGGGGAGAGGATGGAGATAAATCCTTTGTGATTCCCCTGTGCAAGGTGCAGGTCTGGAGCAAACCTTTCCTGAAGTTTAGCTCTGATGTGTGGGATCCGTCTTTCCTGGCTTTAAAACACCTTTTAGTGATTTTCTGCAATGCAGACCTCTTCGGCTGACTCCCTAGAGTGCTTTTAGTTCCATGGAGGGAGGTGTTACTGCAGAACGAATCATTTGACCCCAGATTGTCCATTTCTGTCCTTTGGCTGACTCAGATGTAGGTGTTTACAGGCAGGTGAAAGCAGCCCCACCTTCTGGTCTTGCTCCCTTGGTCATGCAATTTGGAAAACCTCCCAAAATCGTCAGGTACAGCTGCTCTGGGAGCCCTGTCTCCAACGTGCTTCATATTCTCCCTCCTCTCTGGGATGGAGAGATGGAGGAGGAGATGGGGAGGCTCAGAGTAGGACAGTGAGTGCCCTTGGCAAATCTTCTAAACCTTGTTCTAAAATTACACTTTTAGGGGAGTTTCGTAATGGCATAGAAAACCCACATTGCTCACGGTTAAGCTTGACTGCGGTTTATTGAAGAAATTTCAAAAAACTCGTGCAGTTCATCAGGAGCAGAAATGAGCTGGTTACATTTTGGCACATAATTTCCCAACCCTCTTTTTCCTCCCTCCTGCTTCCATAAAAAGAGAAGAAGGGGGGAAAAAAGCGAAGAACAAAGCTGTTAAACCAGAGATGTTTTTCCAGGTTATGTAACATTTCTGTTGCCAGAGCCTGCTGTTCCTCCTTTGTGTTTTTCCTGTATTTTTAACCCCTGTCTCTAACTTAAGCTCACTCTGGCTGGTGGAAAGGAGAATGGTTTGCTGCTAAGCCATGATCTAGCAGCCTGTAGGTTATGTGGTCTTTGGGCTTAAATTATACACATGGCGGGGGGTGAGGGATTAGATGTTCTAAAGAACCAACCCCTTTCACCTATGGGAAACGAAGGCTGTGGTTTGGAATGCAGGTAGAGCTGGAGAGCCCTGGAGTGAAACAACAGCCGTGCAAGAGGAATTGGGAAAGAGAGCAGCTGCCTGTACATTGAAAGATGCTTCATTTTCAATTCTTTGAGCCTTTGGGGAGAACAAGCCCAGCAGTGGGGAGCAGGGTTGATTAGGAGGGAGCAGAAGAGGCTGGTCTTGATGCACCTCCTGGCTTCTATCACGTGAAGGGACACGTCCTGACTTCATGTGTGCTGGGGTAAATGGGGGTCCCGCATCTGCTCTGGCTTTGCACCGGGGCACTGGAGCAAAAGGGAGCCCTGGGAAGGTGCAAGCTGAGCTCTGACGATGGCACCCGTGAATGGGAAGGCTGATCACTCCTAATGAGCAGTGCTGGGCTTCTAGCCAGCTGGGTGAGACTATGCAGAGGAATTAATTGGACTTGGAGAGGCATCTCTCCCGAGCCAGTAAGTAGTGCTGAGAATGTTTTCGCTTCAGGAAAGTGACAAGCGTGGCTTTTTGGATGGAGTTAATGGGCTTTGTGCTGGCAACAGGAGGTGTTTCTCAAATTCCTCTGCTCTGGGTGAGCCAGGGGCTGCAATGTCCTAGCTCTGATAGCTCTTCATGGTGGTGCTTTTTGATGCAAACCTCACACTTGAGCTGCTTCCCATGTTGGAGCTGAATCTCCCAGCCAGGCAGCTCCCGTTGCCGGAGCTGACGCCAATTCCCCCCGCGCCAAGCCTGTTGCTAAAGCCTGGTCCTAGCATGTTCCCACCTCCGTAGCTGCTCCCGGATGAGACCACAGCTGCGATAGGAAACCACAGGCACAGGGTTAGTTTGTTTGGAATAGCATGAAGGAATTTCAACAATTAGTTTTGTGCCGTCATGGGTTTTCTTGGACAGTCTGCCGCTGCCTGTGTTTGATAAGAGTCATAGAATGGTTTGGGTTGGAAAGGACCGTAAAGATATCTAGTTCCAACCCCCCCACCATGGGCAGGGACACCTCTTACTAGACCAGGTTGCTCAGAGCCTCATCCAATGTGGCCTGGAAACTTCCAGGGAGAGGCCGTCTTTTTCTCTGGGTTTTTTTTCTTCCTCTCCTGTAGCAGAGCTGGTGCTAGACATCTGGGTCTCCTAGGGATGGCCTCAATGTACAACACCTTTCAAGTTCAGAGCTGGTCAGAGAAAAGCTGCATGAGGCTCCCAGTCCCACAGAGCACTGCAAACCCCCAAGTATACTCTATTTTTGCTGGTAACTACTAGCTGCATAGCTCCTTTTCCTTGTCTTACCCTCAGTTCTAGGTACTTTTAAGGAATAAGCCAATGAATACTCAATCTATTCCTTACGAGCTGGGTTACTTACAAATATTCACTGCACCAACGCCTTCTCCAGAGAGCCTGAAAGAAAGAGAGGCCAGAGAAGCAAGGGCTAGTTATTTAGGACAATTTCAAGCAACAGTTTGGCACCAGGGGTGTTGAATAGCAGAATGGTCTGGGCCAGTAAGGTCTGATGATGAGTGTACAACGGGAATAGAAATAACTGTGTCAGGTAGGGTTGTAAAACACTCCTTTATGGCCCTTCCCTCTCTTGTTGCAAGGTGAACGTGAAAACCTCTGTGGGTGTGGACGTTATTTGGGTTGCAAGGGAGGCCACCCACCTACTCTCCTCGCCCTCCAGCAGCTTCCTGTAGGTCGCGATCTCGATGTCCAGGGCCAGCTTGATGTTCATCAGCTCCTGATACTCGCGGAGCTGCCGGGCCAGGTCAGCCTTGGCTTTCTGCAGAGCATCTTCCAGCTCGGCCAGCTTGGCCTTGGCATCCTTGAGGGCCATCTCCCCACGCTGCTCAGCATCCACAATGGCCGTCTACAAACTGGCACACTGCAAGAAGTGGAAATAGGCCTGATGACTTCTTAATGGGTTTGGACCCCGATTTCCAGGCATCCTTGCAAGGGTACAGCAGGGTAGTGGAGGTGCCCCCATATTTGGAAGGGCCCTGTGCACCATACCTGTTTCTTTACGCAGTCAATTTCCGAGTGGAGCCACTGGATTGTGCGGTTCATCTCCGAAATCTGCATCTTGGTGTTGTGGAGGTCGTCCCCGTGCTGGCCAGCCGTGAGCTGCAGCTCCTCATACTGAGATGGGCAGGGAGATGAGACACCAGGGCACAGTGAGAGCAGGGCAGGAGCTTGGACTCATTGGTAGAGATCAATCCTGCTTTGATCTTCTCTTGACTGAGTCTTCTGTCTCTTTCTGTACCCAATCCAAGCTCTTCCTCATGAGCTTTAGCATATTTCCTTCCTCCCTCTATCTCCTTTTGCTCCTCTGTCTTTCATCAAAAGGATGTTTCCACATGTCTGAGAAACTAAGGGAAATCCTAACCAAAGCAACTTCATTCTACACCCTCCTCCTCTGTATCTCCCTGCTTGCACGCTCCAGTATAAAGTCACCTTTTTCTAGCTCACCTGGTTAATTTTCACATCCTCACCTTGCTCTGGTACCAAGCCTCAGCCTCTGCCCGGCTCCGGTTGGCGATGTCCTCGTACTGGGCTTTGACCTCCGCGATGATGCTGTCCAGGTCCAGGTTTCGGTTGTTGTCCATGGACAAGACCACGGAGGTGTCAGAGATCTGGGTCTGCATCTGAGACAGCTCCTGTAAGTCAAACAAATTAATTCTCAGTCCCAGATGTTTCACTGTTGTGCCCGTCCCAGAGAGGATGTGTGGTAGAGGGGGAGGAATGCAGAGGAACTGCTGCTCCGAACAGCTGCCTCGGGCTGATTCAGCCCGAGGTGCCAGGGAAATAGCAGAACTGGGAAGTTGGGGAGATTCTTACTGCTTCGTAGAGGGCTCGCAGGAAGCTAATCTCCTCGTTCAACACATCCACCTTGGTCCCTAGGTCCACCTTGTTCACGTAGGCAGCATCTGCATCCTGGAACCGTGACAACAGAGGTAGTGAACCTGCATCCTTGTACAAAGTTGTCACTTAATACAGACATTTGAAGACAAAGCAGAACTGAAGACTTTCTTGCCCTCTGTGCCTTTAAATCCAAGATCCATGAGTGAACTGGTTTCTTCCCTCCACCTTTTGGGGGTTTTTTTGTGTGCAGGGATGATGTCCATAGAGCTAATCAATTTTTGACATGTCAGAAGCCACTGAGTTTCCTTTTTTGGGGGGGCCTATGCATGGACAGATACTTTGGACAATTCTTGAAATAGTGGAAGTTTCTTATTGTGTCTCTCCTGCAGGGTGGGATTGGGTACAGAAAGGCTGCAGAAGGGGCAGAGCATCTAGTGGAGTGACTACAAAGTGCTGGATGACCCAGATCTAGTGCCTGGGGGACCAGGACTCATCTGAATTTTGGATGAGGGGCCTGAAACAAGAACGAGCTATTGCCAAGGACTGACACGCTGGCACGGTTGGGTGTTTCTGCTTCAAGGAGGGATGACTACACGTTTTCCCAGTGCTTTGCCCAGCTTGGCACTGCTGGATGAAAAGGGTTATTTGCATTCAAATGCGTTTCGCCTTTAAAAAGTGTGTCCCTTCTTTGTTGTTGGCGCCTCACCTTCTTGAGCAAAACGAAGTCGTTCTCTGCAGTGGTGCGCTTGTTGATCTCCTCTTCGTACCTGTTGGGAAGGGAGGATGAGCGTCCCTTTGTAACTTCCATACTGCAACCCACCCTATCCATCATGGGCGTCTGGAGATCTTTCCTCCATGCCTTCCCCATGGAGAGGAGAGACAAAAGAGTCTGTTCCTGGGACTGTTTGCCACCAGTGCACGGACCTTTGGAGGAAACTGCAAAAATAGCTACGTAACGATGCTATGTCCTTGCGTATGTTGTATGTAGCATTATTAAATATAGATATATATATCACCGATAGAAAGACAGCACCCTTGGGCTAGGTGATGGGAGGAGGCCATCCAGAAAATCTGCAGGCTGTCATGAAAGGCATGAAAGGTTTTGTCCTCCCTGGAGTTCTCACTGTGAATGGGAGCCTTGTGCTCTCTGCGTTTTCTCAGGCCGGGAGGGTTGGGTGGAGCCAGGAGCTGAGCTCATCGCCGGCACGCCTGGGTTAGTCAGAAGAGCTGGGATCTCTGACGCCAGCTCCTGCGGTGGGGTTGGCTGGGGATGGCCGGGGAAGAGGGGGATGATGATCTGGGCAAGGACAGTCAAGGTCTGGATCAGACCTGCTCTTGGGAAAGGATAAATCCCAGCAATAGCCATGGACTGATGCCCAGCTCAAATTAAATTATTAAATGGAGGAGATGAAAGGCAGAAGTTCAAAGGAAGGAGTCGGTGCGGCTAATGAAGCGTTAGCCTTCCGTGACCCTTTCATGAGGGAGGATTTCTTCGTGTCACGAATCTCTTAAAATCATTTCCATTAAGAAAAATCCCAGCCTGCACATAGATTTGTGGGTCCCTAAGCCTTTAACCACATGGAAGAAAGAAATTAATTTGGCATACGTCTAATTTCTAATTGCTGTATGGATTAGGATTTGAGTCAGAAGAGTAAAGCATTAGGAGAAATACTTTGGGATCCACAAAGTTTGAAACAAATAAAGGTAAGAAGAACAAATTCCCGAGAAATGGGGACAGAAGCAGTGACGTCCCTTTGGTAGATGCAGGCATGATGCAAGATGACGGTCCCTGCCCAGCAATGCGTAGGATGTAATTGAGCTTTTGCCCAAAGATTCCCTAATCTGGAGCCGGAAGGAGTGTTTGCCACTTGACGAAATGCAGGGGGCACTAAAGTCTGAACCTCTTCTATGACGTGACCGTTGGTTGTCAAAGGGTTCCTTGCCTGAAGTCATGATGCACCCAGGGGTCTTTTCTCAGCTGGGCAATCTCTGCTGCTGTTTTGCTGCCCCAGACTGTGCTAAATTTAGAAAAGCAATGTCTAATATTAAAACTTCTTCTGTGGACTTGTTATGAGAATGGAAGAAGGGACACCCTCTGGCCCAGCTAGGGTTCACCTCAAGTCAGCCACCTGGAACTTGGCTCTTGGGGCTAAGCTCTGTCCTTTGGGATTTCTTTTGCAGCTGCTGAGGAAGGATATTTATCTCCAGAATGTCATTTGACCCATCCTAAAATGAATTGAAGAAATCTGGATGGCTGATTTGTAGCAGACCCGGAGGTCTTGCGTGGCTGAACTGACACTGGTTTTTTTCACTGTTAAAACACATTTATTTTTTTCTGAAGACACAGAGAAACATAAAAAAAGAAGTCTCAGAGGTGCCTATGTGAGATGATTTCTCCTGCCTAAGGCAGTCGTTTCTGTTCCAGTGCTTCTTCTGGACTAGAGGTAGTGTTGGTAAAGGTGGCAGAAAGTGTCAGACATGTGATGTCCCAAGAAAGGGAGAGCGGAGGGGTTTTGGCAGCACGTGTGTGTCCTCGTTCTGAATTGCAGCTGCGCCTGGCTCTCGCCCCTCGTTTTTCTGGTTCCAGACTGACAATTTAAGCTCCTTACTTATTCAAATCCATTAAGCAGTGGTATCCCTTGTGGGCATGGTAGCAGACACTAACGCCTGACAGTTGTTTTTCCAAAGTGCAAAGAGTTGGGTGAGTGAGGGAACACCTGCCCTCGACAGCCTAAAGAGTTAATGAGCCGAGCTTGAAACCCTCACACAAAATTTCAGTGACTTTCCATGGGGTAGGAGCTAACTCCTGACTTTCAGAAGAGCTAAAACTATCCAATGCATTGATATTATGGGACATTATAATAATTAAAAAATAATAATAAAAGAAAGCCACTTAGGCACACACTTAAAATTTTATCTTTCTTTTTTTAGACAATTTTTCTGTCTTGGAGAGGAACCCACATCAGTAAGAAACTTGAGTGTTCAGAGCGCTTGATAGTCCTGCTAAGGTTCAGGTTTCATCTTGGTCTGTATTAAAATGACTACACGGGAGCTCAAACCATTTGGAAAGCTTAAGCTCTGGACAGACTGAGCTTTTGAGAAGCTGCTCCCATGGATGTCTGACCATCTGAGCCTTTGGCAACATCTTAAAAGTCTGCACATCCCTGCAAAAAAAAAAAAAATTGCGTGCATCTTGCAACAGGTAAAATGCTGCTGCTGCTGCTTTTATGGCATCTGAAGCAAAGGGAGCTGAGTCGCTTTGGTCCTCTCTGAGGTCTCATGGTTTTGGGGGTGCCTTGGGTCTCCTTACTCAAAGAAGGTGGAGTGAAGGAGACCTGGGCAGGTTTCTTTCTGTCTCTATATTTCTTACCTGATCTTGAAGTCTTCAACAGCATCCTGCATCGCCTTCAGCTCTGAGCTGAGCCGCAGCCTGTCCCCTCCCAGGGTGTCGAGCTGCCTCCTCATGTTGCTGATGTACGCATCAAACATAGGTTCAAGGTTGCTTTTCACAATTTTTTGGTCTCTCAGGAGGCTCCATTTGGTCTCCAGTACTTTATTTTGTTGCTCCAGGAACCGCACCTGAAACCCATGAGAACAATTGAAATCATTTGAGGGTATCAGCTCAAAATCTGCCTCAACTTTTATGAGATGGGGGCTTTGATGGGAAGGTTTTTTCGGTTTTCTTTTATGTAAAGTGGGCTTTATGTGGATATGTCATCAAAAGATCACCATTTGGAACATTTGGAAACCAGAAACAATATTTAACTGCAAAGAAATCTGGAAGACTATTTTGTGCTGCACCCAGACTGTCTCTAGAGCTCTGGAAAATGAGCTTTATGGACAATCTGGGAATGAAGGTGACAAGCTGAACAAAAACCTTAACTCTGTGTACTAAGGATTTGGAAATAAATTTATAACGTTGAGACCAACCGTGATCCAACTGTACAGGCAATGACAAACACGTCAGGCTGGATGAAGCCGAACGCATCTTACCTTGTCGATGAAGGAGGCGAATTTGTTGTTGAGGGATTTGATCTGATCCTTCTCCTCCTGCCGCACTCTCTGCATGGTGGGGTCAATCTCCAAGTTAAGAGGTACCAAGAGGTGTTGGTTGACCGTGACCTCGTGAATACGTCCAGGGCCACATCCTTCTCCAAACCCAGCTCCACCAACTCTATATGCCACCCCACCATGACCTGACCCATAACTGTGTCCCATTCTAGCAGAACAATACCCTCCACTCATGGAAATCCTCTTGCTCGCCCCTAGGTTGTGGAGGCTCCTGCTGCCAAAGCCACCACTGATCCGTCCCACACCTCCACCGCTGCTGCGAGACGTGGACATGGAGCTGAAGCTGCTTTGGTTGACAGGCATAACGGCAGAAGAGGAGCTGAAACTTTCAGCGAGTCCTCCTCACCGAACGCTGACTGGCTTCTCTGCAGTCGTTTGCCAGTGGCAAAGGGCAACGAGGTGAGATGGTGGATGAGTAGAAATCTTTGGGAGTTTGGGTGAGGAGTCCCCTCTGCCTTTTATCCGTTTGGAGGGCTGGGCTTGTCCACAAAGGACCGCAGCTCAGTTGACTGAGCTCATCCGTTGGGTATGCTGGCATGTGGCCACCTCTCCCAACCCGTTAATCACGAGGCTCGCTAATGCGGTGGGCTGGCAACCTTCGGGCTCATAAACCAAAATTTTCTAACCTGTGTTTTTCAGAGTGGGGATTAGTGATGGGAATTAAAAAAAAAATATTAAAAAAAATACATCCAGAAGTTCCCTTGGGGCTTGCTTTTAACTTGGTGTCAGTACCTGTCTAATATAAAGCTGATGGAACTGAAGTTGCCGCAAGAGGAAATCTGGAGATGTTGAAAGTGCCAGTTTGATGTGCTTTGCTAAAGAAGAAAAACTGAATTTGCCTCCCAGATTGTCAACTATCTCTAGGGTAGGAGCAACCTGTGCCACTCTGGGTGAGATATCAGATGTCTTGGTCTGCGCTCCTCATCTTTGCAGGCAATGCTTGACTTGCACAGAGGTATTTCTGGTAAAGATGAGAACTTAGGAGGCACCCACGTCTTTCTGATGGCTGCAAAGGGAGCCTGGGTGCTTCGCTTAGCCGAAATGTCGAGTGGTGGGATAGGTGAAAGCACCTGGTCCCTCAGAGAGAAAACTTGTAAAAGTCCAGGTTGTCAGATGTCTTTGATGTGGCGCAGTGTTGAACAACCCCAAAGCCAGTTCTGCTGATGTCAGTGGAAGTATGGTCACCAGACAAAGAAGGGCCGGTGTGGAAGAGGACGAGTCATTTCCCTTCCAGTCACCTGTTACTGTGCTGAAATCTAAAGGGTTAGTGAAAATCTGGCATTTATTATAGTGCCTTTTCTCTAGGCTGGGAGTCAGCATGTGTTTGGTGTGCGTCACGTTTGCCTCTGGTGCTTTCGTCTTTCTGCTGGGTTGTGTCAGAGACTGAACCAGCACAATCTGCTGTGGTAATCTCAGGGGTTTTTTAGTTCTTCTTCTCTTAACATGAACTTTGGTGCTTTTGTAGTTTGTGTCTTGTTACTGCTGTTCAGGAGATCAGAGAAGAGGAACTAAACCTTCCTTACCCTCAGGGTCTTTATCTCACAGCCTATTTCTGGGGACATTATTCTTCCTCAAGAGAGTGAGTTTGGGGGTTTAATGGGTCTTTTCCATTGCTAATTACGGTAATGGCAGTGATGGCATTTTATTAGCCCCTGCAGCTAGTGCATGTACGGAACAGCGTGAGCTTGAAGTGCTTTCTTGGGAAAAACTAGATTTATATGCCTACATGACTCATAACATAAGCCCCAGTAATCTTTCAAGGTTTTGGACGTTATTAAGGTGGCATGAAAATGCTGAGATGGCGAAATGTAGAAATTAAGTTAGAAGGATGTTTTCTCTAGTGCCTACTTGGAAAAGGAGATATTCTCCCATCCTGTGGAAGATACTGATGCTAAAAACCCTTGCTCACACGAGTGGGAATGGAACATCCGACTGTTCATCCTGTTGGATGTAAGTGTCCGTGGAGTTGCCAGGAGGGCAGAGAAAGGAAAGGTCTCAGCCCGTGTGTGTGTGTGACTTGTTTGCCTTCAGCTTTGCTCTGCTATGTCAACCATGCTCTTCCCCAAGGTCCTCTAAAGTAATTGGAATTAAAAGACGGATGATACAGAATTAATTTCATGTGCATTTTATTAGACAAACACTAGGAAGTGAGGATTTCCGAGAGTCAAAGAACAAACAGGAGAGTGGCGTGTTTCCTATAAATAAAGCCAGGAAGCTTTGACTTCCAAAGCTTTTGCGAGTAACACGGTGAGGTTTGCACAAAATAACGAGAGGAAACGTGGCACAGCAGTGCTGATGCCTGAATTTAGTAACACCCCTTGGTGGAAGAGATGGTGGAGATGTACTTCGTGCTGGAACTGCTTCCACCGACCACGCACGACCCGGATGTGCCTTGTCCACTTCCAGAGCTGAAGCCCATTCCTCCAGCACAGACCTCACCAGCAACGCTGGCGCCTCCGAAGCCAAGACAGTTTCCACTTCCATAGCCTGTTCCTACAGCAGTTCTGGTCACGGCTGGAAGAGGAAAACACCCTTTTTAGAGGCATCCATGAACAGTGGGCTCTGAGCGGCAGGGAGACAAACATAAAATCTGCCAAACTATTTTAAAAAGTCACTTACAGATATTCACTGTGCTGGCACCTTCTCCAGAGAGCCTGTTAGGGAGCAAAACAAGCCAGTGAGAATTCAAGGGGAACCCATGAGCAGGAGCTGCTTGAAAAGGCTGGAGAACTTCTTTGTCACGTTTTTGGTGGAAGTTGGAAAGTTTGCGCAAAAGGCTACCGTCTTCCAAATAGCTCACCCTCATGGGCAATGGTTTGCCTTTAAAGGGCTTCAGGTCGTCGGCATGTGGGAGGTCTAAGCCTTACAAGGGTTTGTGCCTCCATCGCACCTCTGGAAAATGGGATATAAAATTGCTCCCACCTGCACTCCTCGCCCTCCAGGAGCTTCCTGTAGGTCGCGATCTCGATGTCCAGGGCCAGCTTGACGTTCATCAGCTCCTGGTACTCGCGGAGCTGCAGGGCCAGCTCTGCCTTGGCTTTCTGCAGGGCTGTCTCCAGCTCGGCCAGTTTGGCCCTGGCATCTTTGACGGCCATCTCCCCACGCTGCTCAGCATCCGCGATGGCTGTCTGCAAACTGGTGCACTATGGAGGAGAAATAGTGGTTGCGTTCCTTACATAGAGCCTAGAGGTCATGATGCCTGGTCTGGATGCAGAAGACTTTGGGTTAACGTCTATAGGTGTGATTTTAGCGATCATTGAATTGACCCATGTCCTGAAGTGGGTCACAACCTGGCTTTAATTTAACTCCACGCCACTTAACATCTCCCCAGGTTTCCTAATATTGCATTAAGTTACTCTTGGTGATGTTACTGCACTGTGATAAATGCAGTCATGTTCCTTCCTGCTCCAGCAGAGTGAGTTCTCATTACTGAGATGATGCATCTCAGTGAGCTGAGATGCCTTGGTTTTTATTCCCTGGAGTTGCCTGGACAGCCAAGAGGTTAGACCAGAGCAAGAGTTAAGTCTTAATGTGTTTATGCTGCCCTTTACCTGTTTCTTCACGCTGTCAATCTCAGACCGCAGTCGCTGGACGTGGCGATTGAGCTCGGAGATCTCCTGCTTGGTGCTACGGAGGTCGTCCCCGTGCCTGCCTGCCGTAGCCTGCAGCTCTTCGTACTGTCACAGAGAGAGGAATGACCAGTTAGGGTCAAACAGATGGTGTTTAGAGCCAAGCAGAATGTGGGCGTGTGGGCATTTGTGCTCAGAACATGTCAATCCCTCGTTAGTGCTTCCAATCTTTGCAGGATTATTAAATCTGAAGACACCCTGTACTATAAAATTCACAGCGGGACTGACCTCCCCGTGGGGATTGGTGTTGGGGGAGGTGGTTTTCCCATCACAGAAGCCTTCCTTAGGCACTCACCTTGCTCTGGTACCAAGCCTCAGCCTCTGCCCGGCTCCGGTTGGCGATGTCCTCGTACTGCGCCTTGACCTCCGCAATGATGCTGTCCATGTCCAGGCTGCGGTTGTTGTCCATGGTGAGGATGACAGAGGTGTCGGAGATCTGGGTCTGCATCTGAGACAGCTCCTGGGGAAGCAGCAGGCATTTTAGTGAGTCGCAAGCGTGAGACACGAAATGTTCCTCAGTGGGAGGAAACCCTCCAAGTCAAAGGGTAGACCCAGGTGGATGAAGTGATTTTAGTAAGACACTTTCAGGAAGGGTTAAGGCAGCAGGTGAAACAGAAAAAGCATTGAACTATTTAGTGCATGGGAGTGAAAAATAATCAGTCCCAGGCCTCTGAAGTGGGAAAGGAAGGCAAGGGTATTGGAACCTGGGAGAAGGATGTAAATGCTGGTGCTTACAGCTTCATAGAGGGCTCTGAGGAAATTGATCTCCTCCACAAGGGAGTCCAGCCTGGTTTGCAGCTCTGTCTTGTTTATGTAGGCAGCATCAACCTCCTAGAAGAGGAAACACATCACAGAAATGAAATGGGTTTTGGAGGAGCAGGGGAAAACTGGAGAACGTGTTTCTGGCTTGTGCGGGTCTGGGAGGCACAGCGTGCGTGCACCCACCTTCTTCAGGACCACAAACTCGTTCTCCACAGCTGTATGCTTGTTGATCTCCTCTTCGTATCTGTAGGATGGAAATGGAGAGCTGCTCTAGGCTTCCACAAAAGTTATTTCATATTTTCGGGACCAGCCTCTGTTTTTGTACCTACTCTTTCACACCTTGGTCTCTTAGCCCTATAATATTCTGCCTGTGCTTTTCAGCCATGGGGAAGTGAAGCTGAGTATGTCTCATCTTAAACTGGACCTTACTCTTTCCTTGTTGGATTGCACAGGTGCAGCAGAGAGTGGGCATCTGCCGCAGCCCACCCTGCTCTCCAGGCTGACCACAAGTGGAGGGACTTACTTGTTCTTGAAGTCCTCAGCAAGGCTTTGCACCTTGCTCAGCTCCCCTCCCAAGTTCTCCTTGTCTGCCAGCAAGCTGTTCAGCTGTCTCCTGAGGTTGTTGATGTAGGTCTCAAAGAGGGGCTCAATGTTGTTCCTGACTGTTTTGTTCCCCTGTTCTTGCAGAAGGGCCCACTTGGTCTCTAACACCTTGTTTTGTTGTTCAAGGAATCGGACCTGGGCAGAGAAAAGAGACGTGACTTTAGGATGGTTTTCCTTAGAGAGGCAAGGTAGAATCCTGCAAGGATTCACTTGCTGAAAGGTGGAAGCTCCCAGCTCTCGGGGAACACCTGACAATTTATACAAGCAAGCAAGCCTTGCACATCTGACATGAACATTCCTGTTTTCTTCTCAAACTCTGCTTCCTTACTTCCCATTTCACCATTTTCCCACTGTTTGCTGATCTCATCACAGCATTAGTGCAAGGGATGAATGGTCTCAAAGCTGGAATCCCTCAGGTTTTATTCCCAGGCTGCCAATGTCAGAAATTGCAGTTACATGAGCAGCAAATTCGCTGATAAAAATACAACTTGCCCTTGTTTGTGCTTCCCCACTGAAGAATCAACACAGCACAGCCAAGAAATCTTATGACTCACCTTGTCAATGAAGGAGGCAAATTTATTGTTGAGGGTTTGAATCTGATCCTTCTCATCTTTACGGATGCTCTGGATGTTGGGGTCAATCTCCAGGTTGAGAGGTTTCAGGAGGCTCTGGTTGACTGAGACTTCATGGATGCCCCCAGCTGGGACAACAGGGAATCCAGGGCCACCCATGACACCACCGAACCCGAAGGCACCACCAAAACCACAGGACATCCCAGTGCCAGCACCAAAACCTGCAGGTCCGTAGAAGCCACCACCTCTTCCAGCTAAGGAGATCCTCTTGCAACCACCAAGACTATAGAGGCTCCTGCTTCCAAAACCTCCAGCAAACCTTCCATACCCAGCGGCAGGACTGCAGCTTCCACCTTGGGGTGCAGAACGTAAGCAGAAGCTGGCGCTGCTGGCGTTGGGGATGAAGGCAGAAGCAGCGCTGAAGCCGGCTTTGCTCTGATTCCTCACAGCACACTGGCGAGACATGGCAGCTGGTGTGAGCGGGGTGGGAGCAGGGGAAAAGAATAAAGCAGCGAGGGAGTGGCTGGAGGCAGGAAGGTGAAGTTGCTCTCGCCAGGCTGGGACTGGCCCTTTTATACCCTCTCTAACTGGGGATGGGTCTGGCGTGGTGCTCATCTTACTGATTAACTGGGCTCGGCACACCCAGCAGCAAAGCAGACAGTGAGTTCACCACGAGCACAAGCACCTACGAAGGACTCACAAAGTGCAGGAGTTGCATTTTTCAGTGACGGTCATGATCCAGCTGTCGAAATATCTGAGAAAACACTAAATGCTGCCTGCTCAACTCCTGTTCACAGCCATCCCTCTCCCACTCCCTCCTTTCACCCCTGCAGTAGATGGTTCCTCGTGTTGGGCAAGCGCTCGCTCATCTCTGTTTCGTGGATGAATCAATCTGTTGCGTAAAGTCACGTTATTTCACGGTGCGGTGGTCTGAGGCTTGAGAAATCTGTTGTTGCGGGTCCTTGTTTTCCTACTGCTGTGGTTCTGTGGGGTGTCAGCACTTCAGGCCCCAACTCGCCAGGAATACTGGACTCTTGTTCTCAAGACAAGAGTCATTTAAACTGGAGCCGATACACATTGGGAGAAAGAGGTGATGGAGGAAAAGCTGGGGTGGTGATGGGACATTGGTGGAAGTCTCGGATCAGAAACCAGCTGGGCAGTGGGAAGTTTATTTTATGAATGGTGTTTCCAGATCTTTTCTTTCTGCGAAAATCGTCTACTCTTCATCCTGATTCAGACTGACAACGAATGATGAAATCGCAGAATATGACCAAGGAGGGAGTTACCGTTGTCTGTGACGGCACAAACTCTGAGTTAGCAATTTCTCAGGGCTTCACCTTTGCAGATTTTTTGAGCTGTTTCCTGACTCATGGGGTGACCTTGCCTCTACATGGTGTGAAGCCTGTTCCCAGGCTTCCCTCCCCACGCCTGTTGTCTTTCCCCCTCTGATATCTCTTACTCACCAGAAAATTCAGAGCTTGGGATCTATGCTTACGACATTGTCCACAGACAACTGCCTTGACTCTTATTCCACGTAACACCCAGGAAAACTCAAATAGCACGCTTCTCCGGTGGAAGACACTCAGTGCCTCAACTTGCCTGCCGGGGTAGCACAGCACACGGGGGCTCTTATCCTAGAGCAGGTGGTGAAGACACTTTAAAGTTGCTCCTACTGTCTTGTCCAGATGTCCAGAGGTGGAAACGCTTCTCTCAGACCCTGCAGCCCTTTGGGCTTGCCGAGATATGGCTTTCCTGTGGAAGTCCCTGCTCAGGGTGGACACCTTGAGCCATCATCAGAGGAGGGAGCAGCCCAGGTGCAGAGCGCTGCTGAGGAGTTGCGGCTTTCCCCAGACGTTGTATGGAGCAGACGTTCATAGATGCATCTTTCAAGTGCGCTTTTGTGCTTGCCGTTTCACACGTGGAGGCTGGGCAGTCAAGTGAGTTTGACCAGAAGGTCCCAGGAAGGTAATTTGCAGATGCCTGTCATCTCTTTTTGCCTTTTGGCCATGCTTTTTTTCTTTTTTTTCCTCTCTGTTCTTCTGATGCTTTCGTTACACACCCTGAAAGGAAGCTAAAATAACTGTTCTGGGAGTGTTTCAGCTACTGTGCGTTACAACAAGCAGCAGTTTGTAAGAGAGCAGAGCTTCTGTGACTAAGCTACCGACTGCATGTCCTAAACAACTCTGTAAAAATGTTACAGGTAGCAATTAGCAGTCAGGTCCCCCCACGTGTTGCAAATTCAAGCTCCTGAGTGCAAGTGCCGTTATGACTAAGGTTTTAATCTGAGCTGTGCTAGAGTTAACGAGGGCTGTCCTTTCCCACTGAAATATAAGCCCCAGGTCATCGCTACGTCTGTTGAACTTCTCCAGCAGGACTGGATGCAGAGTGTTACACATGTGGTCCCTGTTCTGGGTTGAGGACAGTTGCACGTTGGTCACATATCCGGAGACGAGAGCCTGTGCCAGGGTGGGTTTTTTTGTACCTTGCTTAAAAAAGCGAAGCCCTGGGAGAAGAAAAGTTCTGGCCCCAGCCTTTCCCATGCTAGACAAAGGGCTTTGTAATCTCTGTAATCTATGACCCGGCCGTTGATGCAATGGATGGCATCAGTCCGACGTGCCTGTTGGCTGTGAGTTGTATCCTCTTTGGTTAGAGAGTGTGTTTGGGCAGCGGTGAGGAAAACCATTGCTTAACCTTGCCCGAGCTGCTCTTTGGGGCAAGGCCATTGCTCCTTGGGTGTTCAGCAGCTCTCAGTGGTGGAGCAGGAGTGGAGAGCAGCAGCAGCCCCATAACCAAGCCTGCCAGTTTTTGGGAAGGAGGCGAATGTGCAGAGTAATGGCTGGACTTGAAAGAAAACCCAAACACAGTGCCTATCCTTCAGGCACTGCCAACTCCCCCCTGTTTGCCCACATCTTGAAGTATTTTCCTATTTTTAGAGTGCCTCTCTACCCATTACTTCAACTTATTGAAATACATGGGAGAGGGTTGGGATTTTTTTTCTGATCACGTCTATTTGTTCAGCTGATCTTCCAGCAATGAGATCTGTCGCTCCGTAGCTTTCAGCAGTGTGATGCTCTGCTTTTACCTCTCAATTATTTTCTTTCGATTAGTCAGAACCACATCTAAAATTGCTACACCTCCTCTGGTTTCCCTCCACCTCCTCAAAATGAGATCTTGTCTCCAGTGTATTCTAGGGATGTGAAGAAACATTGGATCTTGGAGACTTCCACTTCCCAGCAGGCATTCCAGGTTTTGATATTTTGCGCCGCTACGGGCCGAGCGACACCTGCGTACATATCAACCATCTGCAATTCATCTCTCAGAGCAGTGTGTGAATGCTCGTCTATTTTTTGCAGCTGTTGGATGAGCGATGTCCAATTCAATGTAGCGTGTGGATGCGTATGGACTAGATCCTCCACCTGCTTACGCTTGGAGGGAACCAAGCTTTGAGAACCAAGATGAAGCCCTAAACCAGCGCGACCAGTGCTCTGAGCAGGAAGGGAGTGCTTTCAACCCTTTGCTGGCACCTACACTTCGATGAGACAGCTCGTGGTCAAAGGGCTTTCGAGATGGACTGATACACTTGAACAAGTCAGGTGGTTGCTCCAACGCCCCTTGTAATTAGTTCCCTATTGTTAGAAATTTTTTGCAGGTACATCAGACGCTTGGCGCTGCCCTCTGTACCCCCCAGGAGCAGGGCTGTTGGCTGGAAGCTGCGTAATAAATGAATCTTAAACCTTTTCCCCTGTGCCCGGCTCTTGCCTTGGCGTGCCCCGCGTTTAGCTTCCAGGGGTTTGACTCGCACGATGGGGAGAGCATTGAAACTGGCGGCGAACTTCCCTGCGTCATGCCACTGTGTTCTGTCCGCTAATGGAGAAACTTGGGAAATGTGAATCAAGAGAAAAAAAAAAGTAATCTGAGCCTTGAACTGGGCAAGGCCTTAGGGAAAGTGCTTGTTATTAGCATTTGCCGTTCTGTATCTTTTAATTAAAAGGGCCACAAAATAGAATAAATTACATATGCATTTTTATTAGACAAACACCAGAAAGTGGAGAGAGACAAACAGTCATGGGACATGTCTTTATATACAAAATCCGGCCAAAAAAATGCTGAGTTGTAACAAGCAAGCTGCAAATTTAAAACAGTCAGGCTCGTGCTCGATAGCAGAGCCCTACAGGATGCATGCGAGACGAGAGAGTTCCTAAAGTGAGGCTCCTGTGCGACAAGACATAGGGTTTAGGTGGCCCTCGTTCTGTTGACCCCAACCATGCTTTAGTAAAGGACCAATGTTAAGGTGTTTCCTGGCGAGTGAAAGCGTCTGCAAGGAAACCTTTAGCTTCTGTAACTTCTTCTGGTGGAGGAGGTTGAGACGAACTTCACGCTGGAGCTGCTGCCACCTCCCAGGGTGGTGCTGCTCACCCCGGGACCGCTCCCGCAGCCGAAGCTGTTGCCCACGTTGCAGATTCCCCCTCCCATGCTGAGGCTGCTTCCTCCTCCATATCCCGTTCCCACGGTCGTTCTGGTCACGGCTGCAAGAAGGAGAAGGAAAAACTTTCAATTTGTCTGGGTGTTGGCTTCTCGGTGGACATGGTTTCACGGTGGACGTGGCATTGTTGGGTTAATGGTTGGACTCAAGGATCTTAAGGGTATTTTCCAACCTAAACAATTCTACGGTGCTGAGACGCACTAATGCTTAAACAAGGTGATTGAATATATTTTAGAGACTTACAGATATTCACTGGGACGCCATCTCCAGCCAGCCTGTCAGGGGACAGAACACAACAAAGTAAGAGAATAATAAGTCTGTTGATGGTGGGAGGGGAAAAATGAGTAAATTTCCTAGAGACTTTTTGGGAGAGAAATAAAAACTTGGCATAACTTGGGGAGGCCTCCCACAATGTAGAGGCAATCTCATCCCCTCCCCACCCCCTAATTCCCTGTTTAGCATTTCAGAACTGCTGAGCATCCCCAGCACTCACTGGGACCAGATGGGTTGTGTTTCCCACCCACCTGCACTCCTCGCCCTCCAGCAGCTTCCTGTAGGTTGCAATCTCGATGTCCAGGGCCAGCTTGACGTTCATCAGCTCCTGGTACTCACGGAGCTGCCGGGCCAGGTCAGCCTTGGCTTGTTGCAAAGCATCTTCCAGCTCGGCCAGCTTGGCCTTGGCATCCTTGAGGGCCATCTCCCCACGTTCCTCAGCATCAGCAATGGCCGCTTTCAGGTTTGCACACTACAGAAGAGAAATCCCAAGTGAAATTCCCCGTACAAGACCTAGGCTTGTTCTTTATCTACCCTGAAATCACTGGGTCTTATTCCATTACCATTTTTACTGACAGTTCTCCTTTTGAGAGAAAAAAAAGCTCAAATTGAGCTGAACTTGCTTAGGTTATCTCTGATGCTTTCCCACCTCTCCCTTGCAAGTTAGGGGTGAAAATTCCTTAAAAGCATGGATTTTTCTGATTTATTAATTTTTTTACCTGTTTCTTCACGCTGTCAATCTCAGACCGCAGTCGCTGGACGTGGCGGTTGAGCTCGGAGATCTCCTGCTTGGTGTTACGGAGGTCGTCGCCGTGCCTGCCTGCCGTAGCCTGCAGCCCTTCGTACTGTCACAGAGAGAGGAATGACCAGTCAAGGTAAAAATCCATCGCTTTCGGAGTAACCCAGATGCCTGAAAGCCTGGGTCCCTTCTCGAGCCCAGACTAGCAGCTGGAGCACTCCTGTGTACGATGCAACATCTGAGAAGATATTTTTCTTGGAAGAGTCAGTCTCTATCTGTTCAAGACAAGATATGAAGATAACAGCACGGAAAGACCCAGTTTCTTCACCTTGGTTTGGTACCAGGACTCTGCTTCAGCCCGGCTTCTGTTGGCGATGTCCTCGTACTGCGCTTTGACCTCCGAGATGATGCTGTCCAGGTCCAGGTTTCGGTTGTTGTCCATGGTGAGAACGACAGAGGTGTCAGAGATCTGGGTCTGCATCTGAGACAGCTCCTGCAATGTGCACAGGGGGGGATTGGGTGAGCTAATTCCCTCCAGAGGTGCCTTTTCATCCTTTTCAGATGAGCCTGCAGACCTGGGAGAGGCTGCAGATTGTTATCTAAACAGCTAAGACGGTTGGTGTAACTCTAAAGAGGTAAAGGATTTAGCATCTCCTGGGGGGAAGAAATTACTGGCTTGCAGAGGAAGGGAGGGAGGGAGGCTCCTAACTGAGGGCTGAGGTGTCTCGGGAGGTGGTTGTACTCACTGCTTCGTAGAGAGCTCTTAGGAAATTAATTTCTTCAGTCAGCGCGTCTACCCTGGCTTGTAGTTCCACCTTGTTCATATAGGAAGCATCTACATCCTGGAGGACGAGAGATTTGGGTAACGCGTTTTAAATTCCTGTGAGTGAGTCAGGAAGGCACATATCTCTGTGATATCAGTCCAGGGAAGAAATGGTAAAAAAAAAAGCTTTGGAATATGAGTGGACAGAATGGGTGGTTAGAGCTCTACATTCAGTCCTCGGATGGTGCACTGTAGTTTGCTCTCACCTTCTTGAGCGTCACAAATTCGTTCTCTGCAATCGTACGCCTGTTGATTTCATCTTCGTACCTGATGGAGGGAAGCAGGAGGAGCATTTGTTTAGGCAAGTAACAGACGGAGGTGATTTTGGTTTGCTGGAATGAACTTCCTTAAGAGTGTTTTTGCATACAGTGCTCTTTTCTCCTACAGAGCATCTAAATAAGAGACCAGGAGCATGTTCCTAGGCTAAACTAGTTAAAACAAGTACAGAAAAAAAAAATTGAAAGAATCTCTTCTTTTTTTCCTATTTCTGGCCGTTAGTCATACTCCTTCTGCCTGTCTTAAGCAAATTAAGCACGCTGTCCTGAAGCTCTCAGACCTACCGTGTAATTTTTTATTATTATTTTTTTCTCTCAGCAGGTAATTTAGTTAATAAGTCTTTGATCCTATTCTAAATTATTCCCTAAAAGCTTGTACATTTTGGATCTGTTACTCTGTTACCGTTTGTCTTGAGAAAATGTCACAGTCTTCACTGTGGGGAATTCTCCTGTCCTGAGCTCTCCCGGATCCCCCAGTTAGCTGGAGGTTGTTGAACGGCTGAGCCTCCGGAGGTAAGTAGATCCCTAGCTCAACAGACTTACTTCTTCTTGAAATCCTCCACCAGGTACTGCGTGTTGACGAGCTCTCCCTCCAGCCTTCCCTTGTCGCTCAGCAAACTGTTCAGCTGCACCCTGAGGTTGTTGATGTAAGTCTCAAAAAGCGGCTCCAGGTTGTTCCTAACTGTTTTCATCCCCTGCTCCTGAAGCAGGCTCCACTTGGTTTCCAGCACTTTGTTTTGTTGCTCGAGGAATCGGACCTGCAAGCAGAGAGATCCTGAAGATGTTTTCAAAGGGCAAAGTTTAGGGAGAGCTTTTCCTTGCAAATGTGGGACCTCAGTGCTAGCTGAGGTGGGCAAGAACTCTTTCCAGCTGGATTTCGTGGCCAAATTCTCATCTGGTAGAGAGAGGGATTTGCTGTTTGAGTGCAGGGACCCTCCTCAGCATTGCAAACAAATTCAGGAACGACAACTGATTTTTTTTTGCACTATGTTTCCCCTCTTTGCTTTGCCAAATCGAGGGCAAGGTGCCTGCGTTTTGTGTGAAGAGTCCACGCAAAATCAGATAAGGAGCAAAACAGGGTTTGCACTCCTATTAAGAAAACGATAGTAGAGTGCCACCTCTCCTTCCCTTTGGTACAGCTTCCCCCACCCCACAAAAGCTCCAAAATAACGTAGCATTTTCCTTGAAACTGCAGAGGAGCTGCTCAACTGGAGCAGAAATCAAGCAGGTGCTCTTGTGCATCGAATACAGTTAACAAGGAAGTCAAGTGGGCAAGACAGTGTCGGATCAGGTTTTGCTATTTTGAGCTAACAGTCCAAACAAGCTGGCACTGTTGCAGTGAGAGCTTTAGATGCCTTTGGGGAAATTCAAGTAATGAGAAGCTTATTTCTGCCTAGTGCCAGTTCATGTGATTCCTTTCTTGCTCATTTTAGGTGGGTGGCTTGCATCTCACTTCAATCATCCACAAAACTGTTATCAAGGCTCCTATAATGCTGAATGGAGAGAGCCCAACATCTCCAGAAGGATGGAATTGTCTTCTAGAGCTTTTTCTCCACTGCCTGTGAGAAGTCAAGCAGCAAATGAGGAGGACCTCAAACACCAGAAGATAAACTCACAGTAACCACTGTGTAGCAGGTACCATTCCCTAGAGTTTTTTGGGGACTGGGCAGGTCCCAGTCTCATTCCTCTATTCTATTCCTTCTTGATCAGCTTATGTGCTCATAAAGCATCTAAGAAAAGAGTCCCTGTCACAAAAATCAGGTCAAGATATTTAGGGAAGCTTGTGTCTCACCTTGTCAATGAAAGAGGCGAATTTGTTGTTGAGGGTTTTGATTTGTTCCTTCTCCTCTTTTCGGATTCTTTGGATGCTGGGGTCAATCTCCAAGTTGAGAGGTTTCAGAAGGTTCTGGTTGACAGAGACTTCGTGGATGCCCCCAGCTGGGAATCCAGGGCCACCACCAAATGCACCATATCCGTAGCCAAGGTTAGCTGGCATGCCAAAGCCACCACCGTACACGCTACCAGCGCCACCACCAAAACCTGCCGATCCATAGAAGCTACCACCCCTTCCAGCCACAGAGATCCTCTTGCATCCACCAACATTGTAGAGGCTTTTGCTTCCAAAGCCACCACCAACCCTAGCAAACCCGCTGCCAGCATTGCAGTTTCCGACCCGGGTGACGGAGCACGAGCTGAAGCTGGTGCGGCAGGTGTTTGGGACGACAGCCGAAGCAGCACTGAAGCCACTTCTTCCCCTCTGAATCCTGACGGTGGACTGACGAGACATTGCCGGCTTTTTTTTTTTGGATTGAGCTGGATGCAAGAGCGAAGGAGCAAAGGTGCTGGCCTGGAGCAAGGAGTAGGAGGGAAAGGAGAAAGATGAACCTGTGCTCTCCACAGGCTCAGGAGAGCCCTTTTATGCATGTATGAGACTGGGATGGGTTTGATGAGGTGGATCATCTTTCTGATTAATTAGGCTTGGCATGTCCAACAGCATTCTGGAGAGTGAACTCACTCCGCACACACGCCCTGCTGAAATAATATAGCCAGGTTCTGAGCAACAGTGGTATTGTTTGGGAATAACTGTCGCCTTCTGCCGTCTTTGTAGACAGCCAGACTCTTGGCCATATCAAAGCGTTGGAAAGTGGCGATGAGTCACATTGGGCACAGCGAGGAAAACACTGTTCGAGACGCCTGTCACTCAACACCTCTCTCATTCGAAAACTTCATCCCTCGGGATTGCTTTCGCCCTTTTCTGTTCGCAGGCTGGGCTTTGAGAAGTTACAGTCCCTTGTGTGTTAGGGAGGGGATCTGTGTCGGGCAGAGCAGTGTTTGACAGCAAAGCCCTGCCGTAAATTGTTCCATCCTGGGGTTTGTGACGTGGTCCCCTCTATGCACTGCAAGATGCCTGCAGAAGTAATTTTGCTTCCGTGCCTATAAAGTCTCAGCTCCCTGAACTGGTCTCTTCTGAAAGTCCTGCTTCTGCAGACTTCTTCTATCATTATTAAAAAATACAGGGATGAAAATTAGATGTTTTGACGAGGTCTTTTGTCCCTGTGTGGATTTTGACAGCTCGATCAGAGAGAGCTGTGCTCCTATGTCATCTTGGAAGATTTGGACTTCAGTGTTTTAGCAGGACAGAAACAAACCAAAAAACGACAAAAAAATAGAGGAGGAAAGATTGTGGGAATGGGAACTGCTTTGAATCCAGTGGCTCTATGGAAATGGAGTGCTCCGGGGCTGTTCCCAACTCACAGTTTATAAACACGACGTAGTTTCCCCATGATTTAATCGGCTCTTTCAGCACCGCACATCTCGAAAGCGTGATCCTGCCTGAATCCCCTGGGAGAGTGCTCTGCAGGGGTTTGACTGCCCAGGTCCACAGCAAGATATCCTGGAGCTTTCCTTCCTCAGCCATGGGTACCAGTGCAGCCCTTTGCTTCGCATTCAGTGTGGTGGGCAGCTTGAGTAGCCAAGTCGAATAGAAAAACGTGACAAAAGTATTCATTTTAAGGGAGAGCAAGTATTCTTGGCCCTCGTTGTGTTTTGGGTTCTGCAGGAAAAGGTGATTCATATGTAATTTATTTATACAAGAGGGCAAACTTGCAAGTGCATCCCCCCCAAACAGTTTCCTCTGGTGTTGTCTGTGAGTCCAAGCTTCTTTTCAGATAGGTTGCACAACTGAGTTTTTAAATGAAGAGTGGGGTGGGGGGGTGATGTGCAGAAAAAACCAGCAATTTTTAATTTTGGTTTCTATTGCAAGACAGCTTTTATTGTAAGGAAGGGCTTAATCCTGCAATTTTTGCCCAGCAGGGCTGTCTTCTTGGGTCAGACTGTCTACATGTTTTTGCGCCCCTGGGAACTGGAAGTAAATGGGTTGCAACCAATAGGTCTCTGTCTGAAAAGCTGTGGAATATCGATCGCTCTTGGGGTTTTGCCCACCGATGGACAGACGCCATGACTGGAAGGTATGGGATTGATTTCCCCACCACTGTGGTGTGCTTGTTTCATACAGGTGCGAGTCCCAGATAGCAAGATACTCAAAGGTGGTTGCAAGTTGCAGACCTTCTTAAGTGCTGATGGCTGCTTTGGAAATTGCCCTCTCGTTTCCTACCCCTCTCACGTAACTGCAACTATCTGAAAACTTTTTGGCCATTCTGTGATTGATCTATGATTGATTGTTGTAGCTGGTAGAGATCACCACCAAACAGCAGATTCTCCCACCCCGAGGTAGATGGATGGAGAGGCCCCTGGAGATGGCTTTCCACCTTCACCAACGCTCTGGGTAGCCCAGATGGCTGACTCAGGGTGTGCAGAGGTAGCCAGGTTGAAACCCACCCTTGGTTACTAACAGCGTGATGCGTCAGTACTTTCCTTTTTCCCCTCAGGCTCCTTTTACATATGAAACTTGCCTTTTTTGGCTAAAGAATATGCCAACTGCGTTGGAGTCCTTTGTTAATAATAGTAATAATACAGCTCCTCCAACCAAGTGAAAAGAAATTAATTTCTTTCCATTTCACATTTGCACTAGGGTGGAGGTGATGCGGTTGTCACTCATCTGGAAGGAATTCGAGAGGTAATTACAAAAGGCAGAACTGTGAGCGCAAGGAGCTGTAGCTACAGGTTTGGGGTATGGGGTGATGGCAAGGGGGGGCCCCCACCCTGCTCTGTTGATGAAACACAGAGTTTCCAGGTAGCTCCTGGGGGAGTGTCTCCCGTGCACCCTGCAGCTCCAGGCACGTAATAAATCTGCTGCTCCGATGCAGATAGCTCACTCCGATATGGTCTTTTTCTCCTCCACCAGAGGATAATGCTCATGCTCACTCAAGCTGCTCTGTAGTTTTGGTTTTTTTCCTCCTAATCAAACAAAGGGAGCTGTGCTTGGGCAGGTCCTGCCTGGTGAGATTCCCCCTGATGTGGCAGAGGCCGTCTGCACGGTTGAGCGCGCTCTAAAGTCTTTTTCTTCCCTTCCCCTCCTTGTTTCTTCCCACCAGGCTGAGCAGAGGAGCAGGCAGCAGTGGGTGCAAGTCTGAGACCAAGAGGCAGGAGATCCTTTGACACCATGCTGTAAACCTGGGGGTAAAGTCTTGGGTGACTTTGGTTCTGGCATCGTGCTGATATCGAGGTAATACCTAAAAATGTAATATCGAGGTTAGGAAAGTGAGTTCTGACTCTGTCGGGGCAATAGAGGCAACTCTAGCCCCTTTCGTGAGAAATTTGAACCATCTCCTGTGTATCCAGCCAGCAGAGAGGGGATACCTCCAAGAGCTTTTCATCACCTCCTCTCCATCTCTCTGTACCACTGCTCCTCTCCAGCATCCACCTCGGAAGCCTTTGTCTGATGATGGATGCCCTTTCTCAGGCAAGGCTGAAATTTTTAGAAGGGCCTCTGCGTGTTTCGTTTGCAAAAATACACATATTTGTAAAATAAGAGCGTGTTGGGTTGGTTCACCTGTGCTACCTAATCTCAGTTTAATTATCAGTAAAGTCAAGGCTGTAATTTAGGTTAATTGCTTAAATTAAAGCCTTTGGGTTAAATTCGGGCTGCTAACCTAAATTCAAACCCTACTCATTTGACGGTAATTTACTATTTCATCCCAGGTTAATGAAGTCCTGCTGGTCAGCCTGAGTTTCTTCCACGGGGGACCACACATCTCCCATCATCCCCGTGTGGACGGGTGCCTCTGAGAGACCTCCTGAGCGGGAGGCGAGTGTCCGTGAATCTCATTTCCCGAAGGGATGAATTAGGATGAGCTCCTCAGAAGCTTTCCCATAGGTGTTGCCTCGTGACGGGTGTTGCACTCCTTTGAGCCCGTTCCCAGCGGTATCTGGAGGCCAGTCAGCTATAACTACTGGATGACTTTGAAGTGTAGGTGTGACCTGCTTTCTCCAGATAATTGTTTTCTGGGCTAGCGCAGAGACACCGATGCAGCCCAGGGTTTTGGAATAACTTCATTATTGCTGTTGTTGCCAGGTGGTTTATAAAGAGCGGGGAGGTCTTGTTTCCCGTCACGTCTTGGAAGAGCCTCTGACCTTAGGTGGGTGTTAGCTGATGCCTCCTTTACCCCATTCTGCACGCAACGCTGGTGCTTGGGTGGTGGTAGCTGAAGAAACCTAAATATCCCAAACTGCACGGTGAAGCTTTCCGATCCTCTCTTTCACCCCTGAGTAGGGCTGCTGGGGCTGTGATCTCCACGTGGAGAGCGAGGTCTTTCAACACCGGAGGTTGTAGCAGCAGCACTGTAGCTTGTCATCCTTTCTCGTGGCTCCAGGGTTGGTCCTTTGTCCCAGTAAAGAAAACCAAGCCCTGGAAGTGGCGTTGCTGGAAAAATCATGTTATTTCAGGTCAGCTCCATGTGCCTGCCCATGGCAAGTCCCTCAGCTCCGTCCTGCACAGAGCGCTGCTCCCCGTTTGAGATTCCTTGCAAAGAGCTGTAACATTTGGGTGAAGTTTCATTTCTCCCTATTAAAACCTGGATCCACGCGATGCTGTTCTCGGAGTCGGTAAGATAAACAAGGGTTATTCACGTGTCCTGGGAATTGTTTCCCGTCACTGGACACCAATTTGATGGGGTCTCACGTTTCTTTACTTCTCAGTGCTGTGTTGCACATCAGCCCGAAGGTCCCCGCTGCCACATCACGGGATGATGCCGCCCGGTTTAAATAACAAACTCACAGATGGTAGCTGGGATTATTGTTCCGCTGCGTCCTCTCTTGCCTTCCCTGCAGCCATTTCGTGTCTGATTTCATTTGCAGGCTGTGTAAGCCATTTGCAAATTAGAACAAAAAAAATTCTTTGTTTTTGGTGAAAATCCTGCTTTAGAGTCAAAAAGCTGCAAAGTCTCATTTGGGAAGTGTTAAGGGGAGATGTTTCAACATTCCTATAGGAAATGTTGAAATTAAATGTTGGCTTACAAAAAAAAAAAGTCACCTAATGTTTAAGTTGCCACTTGTCAAGTTTGACCTGAATGTGTGAGTTTTCCAGGTCTCTGCAAATCAGGAGGAGGTAACTAGAGGATGACTTTTTGCATCCCCTGTCCACTTTCTCAGAGAAGAGGTGCCAGGATGGGCTCTTCAAACACTTCTTGCGGAAGAAGAAAAGCTGCTCCATGCCTTTTTTGGCCTCAACAACATCCTCGAGCTGTGGCAGAAAGACCCACCACAGGCTGACGGAGGCTGCGGAGACGTCCAGGTACCGCGGGGATGGGGCAGCATTTGGCAGCGCGACTCACAAATTGATTTCATGGAGGGTTCGGTGGTGGTGGCCCACGTGTTGGTACAACTGAGGGCACGGCAACATGTTGTGCACATTTCTGTTGAAAGAGCATAACAAAATAAACTGATGTTTGACGTTATTTTTTTAAAAATCATTGACCATGAAATGTAGTTTAGCAACAATATCCCAGCTGGGATGCCCAGCCTGGTCAAATGGCTCTGCTTTGCAAGCTTCACTTTACTTCCTTAAAACAATGAAGAAGCATGGTCAGATGCTCCAGAACTGGTGTAAATTATTGAATGAATGACTCCCAACCCATTCACCCTTCACAGAACCTCCACTGTTGCAAGTGGGCTGCCACAGCTACCCAAAGCCATCGTTTGTTGCCCCTTCCCACAGGCCAAAGGGGAAGACTGATGAGTGTGAGCCCCACTCCAGACCCATGGTAGGACCGTCAGGGCTTCCAGCCCTTGCAGGGCGGCTCTGTGCCCTTTCTCTTGCTCTGGGTCCCCACCTGCTGGAGACACCGCGCTGGGTTGTCCGGTGCTTTCACGCCTTTTTGCAAGGTGATGGGTGCGTGGAGTCCCGTTGGCTCAGGAGCTTGGAGCTATTTCCCTGTGGTGAGCGCTCCAACATTGCCTTGTGGACATGGGAGATGATCCCCCAGCCAGCTACACTAACTGTCTGCGGTCCTGCCTGGACGCACTCCCCAGCTGGAGTTTGCAGGGGATGAGGGTGGACACCAACCCATCACCTTCTGGGACCATCACCCCCAGTGGGCTGTGGGGCCCTTCCAGATCTTCTCCCCTTCCACCCTGGCCCCATTCCTCACCCTTGGTTCTTGCTCCTACGTTTGGGGCTGGGTTCCCACCTCACTCTGGGCTACTCCAGGGTTTGCTTTGGCCCCACAGCCTGGAGCAGATGGGAGCCTGGGGACAGCACAGGAGCTGACTGGACCTCCTGTCCTTGAAACTCCCCTGGGGTGCGGGATGGGATTTGGGAGGCCAGGTGCTGCGAGCACCTTGGAAATCCTCCAGGCTCATTCAAAACAAAGCTGAAGCCCCAAAATTACCCTTTCCAGAGGAGCAGCTTGAATATTTAGAGAGATCCTTGCACGTGCTTAGGAAACCACATGCACAAGCACCGAATGTGCAGATGTTGGGCGCTTTGTCCTGTGTCCCCCCATCCTTGGTAGTGCTGCCCCCTCCCTCCAGTTGCTTCTTCTGGTTTGGGTGATGTTGGGCTGCTCCATTCTCCTCCCTCTTTGACACTGTCCTCGACATGGGGTTACTGCTGGAGCTGTGTTAACTAACGGCTGGGTTGAGCCTCCCCGAGCATGTGCCATCTCATGGATCCCAGCTAAACCTTTGAGAATCTCCTTCCTCTTACCACCTCTCTGTGCTTTCTCACTCCTCTGGTGATGGGCAGGAAGGGCAGCTTCAAGGTTAACCACCACAGCAGGATTCATCCAGGTTTTCCTATCCATCCTTCAGTTCTCCATCCACCCCACCCTCCCCATCCTGGCCCAGAGCCCAAGTCCTAAAACCAAGTTTTCTTTCCTCAAAGTAACAATCCTTTCTGAAGTGCCTACAGAGAGTCCTCATGGCAGCTGGGGCACCGATACCCCAAGGAGCGAAGAAGAAATGCCAAATAGCAGCAGATTTGAAAAATGACAAATGCTCTTTATTGAAACATACAGTATGGAAGTGAGGAGGCTGTAGCCATGAGGACAATGAGTTAGAAATCAGTGCGGCAATTCACATACCCAGAAAGCAATAACCTTTCCCACGGATGCCTGAGAAAACAGAAGGGGCTGGAAAAAAAATAATCTGTAGTTGCAGACAAAATGTTTGGAGGCTGTAACACGTGTTGTGGACAGAAACTTTCAGAGCTGCTTCCATCGCTGAGGACGGAGGTTTCACAAGGCCATCACCCTTCTTTTAGGACGAATGAAATGCATGTGTGTGGCTGTCTCCGATCAGCAAAGCGCTTCCACTTCTCTTTAAATGCGTCATCCCGGGGGAGGACAAGGGAAGAGCAAGGACTGTGCTGAAAGAGGACTGCGGCCGGGCTCCACGAAGGCTCCCAAAGCCCTGTCCATCACCTGTTACAACCTGTGCTTTAGCCAAAGGTGCTCCGGATTCTCGCTTTTTTGGGGTCCTGGTCTTGCCTCCACTGCCCCGAAGGTGGAGGGCAGAGGAAGGAGAGGGTCTAGCGTAGCTATTTACACCATTAATCATAGGGCAGCCTGTGCTTTCAGAAGGCAGGAATCACGCCGTCATCCACGCTGGGGCGGGGGCTCCACGCTCATCCGCCCTTATCTGATGGTCTTTTTGCTGGTGGTGGTCTTGGAAACAATCCTCACGCTGCCTCC
>NW_009735671.1:19147-26962 GCF_000703405.1 Apaloderma vittatum | reverse complement strand
CTGGAGCTGCTGACCACGGCTGGAAGGAGAGACAAGGAGCACCCGCTTTAGGGTCTGGCCAGCTCCCCAAGGTGAAGGGACCTGCATCACCCCTCCCGAGCCATGGTGGGGAGCGAGGAGGGGTGGAAGCGGAGGAGATACTTACAGACGCTGACGGCTCCGACGCCCTCTCCAGCAAGCCTGTTGGGAAAAGGGAGAGTAAGTAATAATGCCAAAGCACAGACCAGGCATAACGTTGACCACTGGGACCATCAGTTCAGGCTTCCATGGCCTTCAGTGGGGACTGTCCTCTGGAGAGTTTGTGAAAGGCAACAACGCTCATTTTTATTGGTGCATCAGGTGCCAAGAGCAGGAGAAACTGATCCTTTCCTACAAAGCTCACGAATTGAAGTAATCCCTCTCTCTTCCCTAGTTTTACACCACTCGGTGCTCTGGCCCCTTGGGCTGAGCTGTTTCTTTGAGCCCAAGGAGATGCATCCTGCTCCGGAGAGCAGCTCACAACAGGTCCGTGTGATTGTCCTCACCTGCTCTCCTCGCCCTCCAGCAGCTTCCTGTAGGTCGCGATCTCGATGTCCAGGGCCAGCTTGACGTTCATCAGCTCCTGGTACTCGCGGAGCTGCAGGGCCTGGTCCCCGGGGAGCGGCGGGGCCAGGTCAGCCTTGCCTTTCTGCAGAGCATCTTCCAGCTCGGCCAGCTTGGCCTTGGCATCCTTGAGGGCCATCTCCCCGCGCTCCTCCGCCTCGGCGATGGCTGCTTGCAGGTTAGCACACTGAAAGCAAGGAAATCAGGCGGTTGTTTAACTTAGGCTACCCCAAACTGCTCTTTTGAGCATTGCTGTGGTGTTGTAGGCACTGGTGGTGGCTCCCAGGATGTCACCGAGAGTTGCTAATGGGCCATTAGAAAGGTGTCTTGAGGTGAGTGACTGGGGAGCTGCAGCCGTGATCCTGCCCCCCAAGAAAAGGAGAGACTTTTGCGTCTCTTTGCTTCACTACTCACCTTTGCTGAGGTAGATTAGTAGCTCACAATTTGCTTCCCCATCAAGAAAGCACCTAACACAGCACATCCATGCACCGAGAGACCTTCTCTAGCAGGCAAAGACCGAGGTTGCTGTGCCCTCTTCAGTGCGGGGGGGAAAGCCCAACCATCCAGCCCTGCTCCAAGGCCAGGAGCTGGCTCTTTCTGCCCTGCTTGGCCACCATCACCTCCCGCCTGCCCTCCTCTGTGCATCAGCTTCTCTGAAGGAGCATCCCCCTCCTAACCTGTTTTTTCACACTCTCGATCTCGTTCCGCAGCCTCTGGACCACCCGGTTGATCTCTGAAATTTCTATCTTCGTGTTGCGCAGGTCGTCACCATGCCGCCCGGCAGAGACCTGGAGTTCCTCGTACTGATAGCATGGAGAGGAGAAGGATGCTGGTTAGGCACCACAGGGCTTGGGGAAGGGTGAGGGGACTTCAGGGCACAAAGTTAGATCCGGGTGCAAGGTAAGGGTGGGGGACAAGATTCCTCTGAGCGACCTGTCCATGGAATAACAACATTTGCCCTTAGTTATCAATATGTGCTAAGGCAGCCACTGTTGCATTGTGTGGAACACCCAGGGGTGGTCGCCTACTGCTGAGAACCTGGAAAGGGGAGAGGAACACTCTGTGTCTGAGGCCAGATCGCCCAGGGGCTCTTTGTGAGCCTGAGGTCAAGGCATTTAGGCATCTTGTCCCTTTGTTTCACTACAAGGAATGTAAGTCTGGTCAAGGGTAGTCGTCCACAAGTGAGCACTAGGACCTACCAAGAACCTATCACAACACGCATAGGAGATAAGTTAATCTCCGGTGTCATGGTGTGATAACTCTGTTAGTCGCCCTCCCATCAGCTAGCACGTGAGTCACAGAAAGCGATCCATCACCCTGGCTGCCCACCTTGTTTTGGTACCAAGCCTCAGCCTCTGCCCGGCTCCGGTTGGCAATGTCCTCATACTGTGCCTTGACCTCCGCGATGATGCTGTTGAGGTCCAAGTTGCGGTTGTTGTCCATGGACAGGACCACGGAGGTGTCGGACACTTGCTGCTGCATCTGGGACAATTCCTGCAGAAGGTGCAAAAATCTAAATTAGTGGTCTGGTGTCTGAGGTAGAAAGCAGGAAGCCCTCTGCTCCAAGCCATTTTCTTGCATTTTCCCCCTGCTCTGTCTCTATCCACCCTTTCCTAGCTTACATCTGCATTATAGTTTCAAAAAAGCAGCAACCACCTTCTCTTCTGCTGCTGCACAGCACTGAGCATGGCGGCCGGAGATCTGGGGTGCAGAGGCAGGGAGCTGTGGAGGGATGCTGCCGCGGGGAAGGCTGAGTGCTCACCGTTTCATAGAGAACTGTCAGGAAGTTGATCTCATCTGCCAGCGCATCTGCTTTGGCCTGCAGCTCGACCTTGTTCATATAAGCACCATCCACATCCTGAAGAAAAGAAAACCAAAGACTTGGGATGAAACCACAAGCCGAAGGGGCTTCAGGACACCAGCAGGGCCATGTCTCCCCTTCCACATCTGTTATCCTCTCAATTTGTTCTTATATTGCTACGATCAAGGTTTGCTTTTAAATGTAATGCTGGACATTTGGTGTGAACCAGTTTCTTGGGCAGAAGGCAAAGCTCCGACTCATGGCGTTGTGACCAGAGACAGAGCTGAACTGAGCCACAAGAGATGGTTTGCAACTGCAACTTGATCAGCTGTCTTCAGAGAACAGGGCAGCTCCCTCGGCATGGAGAAGGTTGTGCCCCTTCGTGGCTTCAGGAGGATCTGGCCCATTCTTACTCCTAGACACGTCAACATCACAGCCTGACCCAAGCGTGGAGCTGCCCAGCTCCCGTCAGCTTTGCTTGGACTCCGCTCGTGCCAAGTTAACTTCATTGTCCATCCCACAACTCCCAGTTCACTCACCTTCTTGAGGACCACGAACTCATTCTCCGCACCAGTGCGCCGGTTGATCTCATCTTCGTATCTGTTAGGATAGAAGGGCAAGAGGGTTTTTGGTGGAAACGAAGAGCAGAGCCAGTGTGGGAAGCAGAGACGGGACCGCTCCAGTCCCAAATCACGAGTTGTGGCTCACAGATATATCCCTTACACCCACCTCTTGCCTGCTGGTGAACCTGCAAGGCTCCGTGGTGTGCATAGACCCAGCTAAAATTAATAGATTTTAATCACTGCCCTTCAAGTCGAGCTCTTACATAAATGCACGTGGGATCAGAGCCTGATTCGGTAAGAAGCAGGAGCTACAGGTATTCTTGGTGACCTTTGCCCAAAGCAGAGTTATGCAAAAGGCTTTCAAAAAAGCTACATCGCAATGCTTACAAATATATAATAATGTAACTATCTGATATCTGATATTATAATAATGCTAATGGCTGCGAATAACCCGCTGCAGCATTTAATTAAAAAAAAAAAAAAGTCCGTGATTCTTCAGCCATGGTTGTGCAAGGGCAGATCATTATGCTTCAGACTGCATTTCTGTGGAAATTTTTATGGCTCTGAGCAACATCCTCTCATCAGATAATCAGGGCAGGGCTTAGCTAGAAAGTAGACAAAACATGTAGATTCTTGAGGCAAAGACCTGGATTTGAAAGGCAGGTTCGTGCCAGTCCTCTAACTAATATTGGCAGAGATATCCCTGAGATGGATCTCTCAGTGGACATGGGGAGAGGTGGAAATTGGCCAATAGGCTGGGAACAGACTCTAAACTTGAAATAAGTCACGTTCTCTTTCCCCAACAGTAGCTCCGAAATCCAGACAATAGCGTTTGTCATTTTTGGCCTCATCAGTATTTCTAAAAGCCTTTGACACGTATCGAGACCTGAAATGCACCCAAATACGACATACCAGAAGCTACCTCAGTCCATCCTGTCCATCCAAGTGCCATCTCCCTGTCATCCTCCTCCCAAAATTCTGCCTCTTCACCTGCCTAACTATCAAATATAAAAATATTTCAGGCCTCCGGGGTGTTTTTCTCAAATTTGCACTTGGCCAGATCTGGTTGAATAAGGGAGAGATTGTTCTTGCCAGGAGACAGCCAACTAAAACCGAATGGCCTTGCCTAAAAAAAACCCACCTAAATGTCCCTTACACTCAACTGACATGTCCTTAAGCCAACTCACCCCACCTCCACTGGGCACCTTATCTAGGATGGGATTAATTTCCCCCCACCAGGGACATAAGTTTTTTTGACAACAGCCAGAGAAAAGAGCTGAGCGTCTTCCAGGTGATGGGAGCTGAGGGTCACCCGGGGCCCCCTGGAGAGGCCGGGATTTCCTTTGCAAAGTGAGAAATGAGGGATTTTGGAGCTGGCAGCCTAGGGATGCGCTGCATTCCCTTTTGTCACGTCCCTTACACTCAGGAGTTGTGTGTTTTTCTGTCTCCAGGTGTATTAATTCAGAAGACTCGAGGGATGGGACTATGACCTCCATTACACTGGAGCAGGTTCCCATGGGTGCGAGGATTTGTGCTAAACACGTAAGAAATGTGACAGAACCACAGGTAATTCTGACACCAAGTTTGGCTTTTTTGCGTTTGTTTTGCAAACTGGAAGAGGAGCCCAGTACAAACGCGAGCACGAACCACCTGGTTTTTCCCATCTGTTAATCATTTATGCTATGGAGCACGTTTCCTTACTTGTTCTTAAAGTCTTCCACCATGTCCTGCATGCTCCTCAGTTCAGAGTCCAGCCGTCCCCTCTCTCCCAGGAGACTGTCCAGCTGCCGTCTGAGGTTGCTGATGTAGGATTCAAAAAGGGGCTCGAGGGATTTCCTGGTGACAGTGTGACCTTGCTCCTGGAGGAGGCTCCACTTGGTCTCCAACACTTTGTTCTGCTGCTCCAAAAAGCGCACCTGGGAAGAAACAAAAACCAGGCACGTGCCAAAGCCCAGTACACAAAAAAAACCAAAACACCTTTGCCAGGAAAAGGAGGGATCGTTCACTCAGGGAGGAAAGGTCAAGAGATTCTGGGATGGTTGAGGGTGTGAATTATTAGGATCTTCCTAATTTAGGGCACCCAATTCTCGAAAGCATCAAAAAGAGTTAAGATGTTTAGTGAGATTTTTTAGGAGCTGTTAAGCAGGCCAAACATTCGTATTTGTGACTTTAGGTGTATCTACCCGCCCTGCCCTGCCATTAAGTGCTCAGCCCACCTTACTGGTTTAAACTGGTGTTATCCCATTGTATTGTGTATGTTAATGGCTGGACTCGATGATCCCAAGGGTCTTTTCCAACCTGAATGATTCCATGATTTTTACAACCAGTAGAAGATCCATCCAACCCCTGGAATGTTTTTTTACAGGGAGGAAGGGGATTTATTTTTTTGCTAAAATAAGGGGCTGAAAAACTCATCCTTGCGAAGAGGAAACATAAGACAATTCTTAGTTTTCAGCTCAACCCACAGTTTGCTGGCTGGGATCAGTTCAGGCAAGCCCCTAAATCCAAAGGAAGCTTCTTCCTCTTGTTTTGTCCCGAGGCAACTGCTAACATGCATGGCTCGATGTTTAAGACCAGGCTCTCACCTTGTCAATGAAGGAGGCGAATTTGTTGTTGAGGGTCTTGATCTGCTCCCGCTCCTGTGTTCGCACCTTCTGGATTTCTGGGTCGATATCCAGCTTGAGGGGTGCCAGGAGGCTCTGGTTGACGGTCACTTCGTGGATGCCACCAGGTGGGCAAACGGGGAAGCCGGGGCCACCTCGACCACCAAATCCAGGACCTCCCAGCCCAAATCCACTGCCCAGCCCATAGCCGCCACCACCACCTGCTCCTCCTAAGCCAAAACCAGCGCCTGAGCCACCACCATAGCCAAGACCAAAGCCAGCTCCTCCACCAAAGCCGTATCCACCACCGGCTCCACTCCGTAGACCTCCACCGACCGAGCTGTAGGAAATTCTTTTGCTTCCACCTAGGTTATAGAGACTTCTGCTCCCGAAGCCACCACCAGCTCCGAAGCCTCCTCCACCTCCGGCTCTTCCTCCTCCAACTCTGGAGACAGAGACGGAGCTAAAACTGCTTCTGGTGCCACCGCCACCTCCTACAATAGCAGAGCCTGAGCTAAAGCCCCTCACGCCCCCTCCAGTAGATGACCTGAAAGAGATCCGACTCATGGTGGCTTGTTCAAGTAGAAATGCAAAGAGCAGAAGGAAGAATTAAAAAAAAAGGCTGGCGAATAGAAGCTGAGCGGCAGAAAAAGAGCAGAGGGCAACGGAGACAGAAACCCCTGTGATGGGAGAGCTTGGGAGCCTCCTCTTTTATCTGCTTGGAAAACTTGGCACAGGAATTCAGAACTTGACGTGCCTTGCAGCAACTTGCCTTGCCAAACACACCTAGGCTACGGCGAGGCGCTGAAAAATGCATTGTTTGCAGGCAAGAAAGTAACGGAGTGAGGGAGCTCCCCCCTCCACCAAAGCCTGCCGCTCTGAGTCACGAAATTAGAATTGAATGGGACGAGGTGCTGAGGTCTGCGCTCAGGGGCAGGATGAAACACGATTCTCCCCAGACCCTGGGAGACAGTTTTCCAAAGGCGAGCCAAGGGCTGGCTCGCTTGAGGAAGCTTCCTTGTGCCGAAGCTTTTGCAAGGTTGAAGTTGAGTGTTTAAGGCGTCGTGCAGCAAACAGAGTGGTGCAAAATGGGGCTTCTCCAAGGTTGCCGGCTCTGGCACTGGTCGTGCATGTCCTGCTGTTGGCTTGGGAAAGCAGGGCTGAAGGTGGTTTTATTGATCAGCGCAGCTCTTCTGGTTTCTTTTAGGAAAGGGATTTAAAACAGTGAGGGTCTCGCGGAGATGAGCTGAGTGGGAGTCGTGTCGTGGCAGTGTTTTCTGGGACCTCACCAGGAAATCACTTCCCCTCATTGCAGGGGAAAGTGAGAAATTAGCATGGCTTTCAAAGAGAGCAAGTAAAGCCCTCTTCCAAAATAAGTTCTATTTACATTAGACACTTATAAAATAGTTATTAAAAAGATGCTTGAAATGATTGCTCTTCCTTTGAATCTCACTGTCAGGCTCGGGGTTCAAAAGCTCCCTGTGAAGTGGTATTTTTATCACTTTCTTTCCGCCCCCCCGTATTTACCCAGCAGTTTCCACGTCATTTGCTGGCTCTCCAAGACGTTTTGTGAAGGGGAATTCACCCGCTTTTCTTCCAGCTCCCTCCCACCCCCTTCTTCACTCCCCTGAGATCACTCAGTTGGAACTTTTTTCCTAAAACAGCCTTTGCCTCTTGATCTCAGGTTCTTGGGTGAACCCTTGCCCAGGAGCTTCCATCCTTGTGGTGAGGCTGGGTCGTGCTTTAGGACTGTGTAAAGACAGGAGAATCAGGGACTTTTTCTCTTGTGTCCATGAGGAGCTGGACACAAGTTACAGAAGAAGACATCCCCTCCCTCCCACCCAAAATACTTCTGCAACCTGGATTCTGTCCTGGCTCAACCTCACGCCGCAAGGGCTGCCCATCCCGGCCACGTTGTGCATCGGATAAAAGATTAGTTCGGGGCAGAGGGGTGAAGCCCCGAAAATGATTCTTGCAATCGGCTACGTGAGCAATAAGTGCAGGAGCTTAATCCAAAAAAAACGAGCGGCTTAAGGGTATGTGCTGCGTCTCGTAGCCTGTTTCTGTTGATGTGTTTCCAACTGCCGTTCCTCTGCGTCTGGGAACTTGAAAGAACCTGAGCAGGAGGGATTTTTTGTTTTGTTTTGTTTCGTATCATTTCTTTCCCCTCGCTGCAATCAGAAAAAGCCAGCGCTGGCAACTCCTCTCCTGTGAGCGCTCCTGTCGCTGCTTATTGCCAACAGCCTGAGTCCCCCGCACCCCTGGG
>NW_009735671.1:18499-18758 GCF_000703405.1 Apaloderma vittatum | reverse complement strand
GGCTTTAATTAAAATGAAGCAAAAGGATTCGTGTTTGAAGGCAGTCATTACCTCCCCAGCTCTTCTAGGAAAGCCTGTTGCTGCAGACAATGGTAATTAAGTGCAATACTACAAAGGGTTTGGAAGATTGTTCAGGCACCAAAACAAGGAAAATTCTTGCCGGATCCCTCAGTCCCACACAGTTCCCTTGCTTGGCTTGTGTCGCTCTGACCTCCCGAAGCCGCTCAGGGCTGTGGCGGGCTCCGGTTTCCCCCCTTGG
>NW_009735671.1:11184-18452 GCF_000703405.1 Apaloderma vittatum | reverse complement strand
GGTTGCTGGAAGGTGAGGTCACGGGGAAGGGGGTTGGAAGGAAGAATGGGGCCAGCTGAAATGTTTGCAGGAGCTCAGCTGCCCGCCAGCACCGCCTTTGGCCTCTGATAGTTGCTGGAAGAAAAACATTCAGAACTCTGAAGGTTAGGGAGTCGTTAGCTCCTTACACGGGTGCTGTGTAGCTCGGTAGGTGAGTCCAGGAATCGAGGGCACTTGGGGTTTATTTTTAACTTCCCCTAATTTTTGGCGTCTCTGTCCGCAACGTTCTCTCTGACAGCAGGAACCACGGAGCTGGGTTTTGGCCCTGGATTTCAGTCTGTGTTGCTGGGGCTCCTTTGATTTTCCAGGGCGAAGGGGGACGTTCTGCTCCCCCTCTTTCAATGCTCCAGGGTTTCAGGGAGGGTTTGCAGAAGCAAGAATTGAGCATCTCCTGTGACTCTGCGCCGAGCTGGGTGCAACAAATGGGATGCTGAGAGGTCAGGGAAGAGCGACGCGTCTGACTCTTTGAAGTGCAATAAGGTGCAAATGTTTGTCTGAGGCTTGGGGTTTGGAGTTTTGTGGGGTTTTTTTCCCTTTTTTTCTTTTTTTTTCCTCTTTATTCTCCTTTTGCGCTGCTGGCTGAAAAACAGACCTGCAGTGGCTGGCGAGTTGCGCCACTCCAGCTCACCAAAACCCATCCTGAGCCTGCATCGTCCAGATAAAATCCGTCCCAGAAATCCTGAAAATGCTCAGGTTTGCTACGTATTTTTAAGAGAGCAGAAATTAAATACTGGGCTTTGGCCTGAGCTAACAGAGCTGTGAAAAGCCCTCCCTTGTGTGGAAGAAAGGCTTTTGGATTAACCCCAATCGTATGTTAAGAAGTGAACAGTGATTGATTTGTTTTGTCACTTAATGGATAAGTCCCCACCCTGCTCTTTTCTCTGCGTCTTGAGTTTGCTTTCAGGCAACTGATTTCAAACTTTCCATTATGATTTTATCAGAATTTTGAAACTTTCTCCTCTGATGTAAAGCAAAAGCCCCCTCCAGCTCACTCTGCTGAAGGCTGGGAATATTTCGTGCTACTAGTTCTGTTTTAGGATAAAAAGATGTAGGAACAACTAAATTACAATCCAGTTTTATTGGACACGTTGCAAAAAGAGAGAAAGGAAAACACAGCGTCGTATCACTATCCCTGAAGTATAAAAAGCTGCAATTTTCTTTTTTTTTTTAATGGTACTTTCAGCAAAAAAAAAAATAATTAAAAGACCTGGTGGAAGGCTAGAGGGGTAAATTCCAGCAGAAAGGGGAAAGCTGATATTGGGCACTGGTGTGCCTTTGGGCTCCTGCTCCCAGTTTCCTCCTTCCCTGTGTGCTGGGCTGAAGCCTGACTGCACTTCTCAGTTTACCAAATCCCTATCTTTTGGCAGAGGAACCCACAGACAGCGGAGATGCTGAGATACCCCCAGGGGCGGTGGGGACATGGCCTTTCAGGCAGATTTTTTTGGCGTGATTTGGCTGCTGCTGCCAGGACAGCAGGGAAAATCAGTGAGACTTGGGCTGTCAGATGATTTTTGGCCTTTTTTTTTGGTTTTAAGCCATTCTAACAAAACCTGGCATGAGACAGGAAAGCAATCCAATTCGACTGCAAACACTCATCTTGCTTTTAAAAATCATAGAACATAGAATCATCGAACTTTTGGGGCTGGAAGAGAACTTCAAGATCATTGAATCCAACCTTTTCCCAGCCCTATCCACATCGCTTTGAAGAACTCTCTGCCTCAGCTGTTATTTAGAATTTTAAAAATCCTGAAATTTAGGGGGAAAAAAAGCCCTTTTCTGTACGCTTTGGATCAGTTGCTGATGGCTCCTCTGGCAAAACACACCCGCAAGATTACGTGTGAGGTGCCACCAAGGGCAAATTTTCATTTAAAGAAGCAAAAGGACAGGAAAGGACGAGCAGTTTGGGCTTTCTTTGGGATAAGCTCGTCGTGAGTTGAATCCGCACCCCTGTGGGTGGAACTTTTCAGATGAAGATGTCTCAGGTGCTTTCCTAACATTGGGCTCTGAACCACCGGCCAGGCTCACGTGCCTGACTCCACGCAGCTGCGATGCCCAGCACATCTGGAAGGAAAATGTTTTTCAAAGCTTGGGGAGAAGAGGGATTATTTTTCCCCCCTCTCAGAAATGATCCTAACAAGTTCTCTGCTTCATAATAAGGGATATTTTAAGAGAGACCCCCCCATGCTTGCAAACCACTGCCCAGCAAGCTCTTGGGGTATTTCTACATAGCAGAAAAATAACCTGCCTCTCTGATAAAGATGAGTTTCTTAACATTGAAGGAATGAGCTTGGTTCATCCCAGCACAGCAGGCTGAACTGGAGCCAAGTTCTCAGCCCATCCTCGGGCCCCTTTGGGCCAGAACTGAGCGAAAAACCCAAGTTACTGCATCTTCGCTGCTCTTTGAGCTGTCTGAGCTGACAGCTGTCAGATAGCCCCGATTACAAACGAGCTGCTCAGCCTCATTAAAAGCAAACAAACAAACAAACAAATAAATGAAAAAAAAAAAGATTCCTCATTCAGAAAATCACTTAGGCCTGTGCTTTCCTTTTAATCCTGTTTCAGGTACTGCTTAACATGTGCTCTGCTGCTTTTCTTGAGCTGTGATCCAAACACCGAAGAACTACGGTGAGAGGAGCTGGGACAGAGGTGAGTGGGAGCGAGGGGGTTGGTGAGCAGGAGTGATGCAGGAGCGATGGTTTTGGGGAGGGTCTGGAGTTGGTTTTACTCAGGCTGTGTAGCATTCTTCAGGCTTTGGCTTTTTATGCTCTTTTTGCTGGAGGAGGTTTTGGAGACGATTTTCACACCTGGGTTGGTGCCTTTTGCACTTCCAGAGCTGAAATTCCC
This sequence comes from Apaloderma vittatum, assembly GCF_000703405.1. Classification (NCBI taxonomy): domain Eukaryota; kingdom Metazoa; phylum Chordata; class Aves; order Trogoniformes; family Trogonidae; genus Apaloderma; species Apaloderma vittatum. The sequence continues at coordinate 15,569 of NW_009735671.1, read as the reverse complement.
TCCGCTGGTGCTCAGGCTGCTGCTGCCACCTCCGCCAAGACCACTTGCAATGCTGAGGCCACTGCCTCCTCCAATTCCACCTCCAAGACCACCGCCACCACCAAGTCCAAGTCCTCCTCCGCTTCCAAAGCTGTAGCCTCCACCGCCGCCGCCTCCTCCAAGACCATAACCACTTCCACCGCCTCCTCCGAGACCGTAACTGCTTCCACCGCCTCCTCCGAGACCGAAACCACCTCCTCCTCCTCCGCTTAGGCTCAGTCCACCGAATCCTCCTCCTAACCCAGCTCCACCAGCCATGCCAGAGCTGGAGCTGATGACAGCTGCAAGAAAAAGCAACCAAGGGTTTGGACATCTGCTTGGCAGTCACGCAATTCCAGACAGCATCAGCAGCAGCACCTCAATCTACAAGGCTTGAAGCCAACTTCTGTGCCCCGTGCAAGCCACTAATACTGGTAGAGGGCCCCAGAAGTCTCCTGTTGGGCAAAACCTTCCTTTTCCCAAGTTTGCCTCTGCTCCCAAGAGTCCCAAAACAAGACAAGCACTGTGATACTTACAGTAGCTGATGGGGTTGAGTCCCTCTCCACTCAGCCTGTTGGAGGGCAGATAAAGTGGAGGTTAGAGGAAAAAAAAAAGGAGACAGGCAGGAGGACCAACTGCTAGAAGGGGCAAAGCGATGGTTGCTGTTATTCCCACAAGGATTTTGCCCCCACCTGCTCTCCTCGCCCTCCAGCAGCTTCCTGTAGGTCGCAATCTCGATGTCCAGGGCCAGCTTGACGTTCATCAGTTCCTGGTACTCGCGGAGCTGCCGGGCCATGTCAGCCTTGGCTTTCTGCAGGGCATCTTCAAGGTCGATTATCTTCGCCTTGGCATCTTTGAGGGCCAGCTCCCCACGCTCCTCAGAGTCTCCGATGGCCGTCTGCAGGGTGGCACACTGCACGAGGACGGATTGGGACCCCTAAATGCTGCTTTTCTCTTTGGGTAAGAGTCACCCAAGGAAGAAAACCACTCAGGTTGGGGTGTTAGTGAAAAAGGTAAGAGTGAGGTCATAACTCAGAGCTGGGGTTGAAATGCCAGCCTGGCAAGAATGATTTAATACATGTTACAGCTGGGTGCCCTTTTCAGGAGGGGGTTCAACACATTTAATGAGGTGCGTCATACTCTGTGGCTGCTAAAGTCCCCGATCAGGAAAGCAGAGCTGCAGTGCTCTGTGGGGACCACAGAAAGGGGCTCATTTTGCTGTTCCTACCTGGTTCCTCGTGTTCTCTATCTCTGACCGGATCCTCTGGATCAGGCGGTTGAGCTCAGAGATTTCCCCCTTTGTGTTGCGCAGGTCATCCCCGTGCTTCCCTGCCGTGGCCTGCAGCTCCTCGAACTGAGGGTCAGAAGGAAGAGTAAACCATCTGAGATATCCAGGTGGGCAAGATGTGGCTCCAACGGCCTCCTATCAGGACAGCAGTAGTTTTCCCGCAGAAATGCATCCGTGGCATCTATGGGTCTGTTCACCTTGGTTTGGTACCAAGCCTCTGCCTCGGCCCGGCTCTTGTTGGCAATGTCTTCGTACTGAGCTTTGACTTCAGCTATGATGCTGCTGAGGTCCAGGTCCCGGTTGTTGTCCATCGACAGGATGACGGCGGTGTCGGACACTTGTGCACTGAGCTGAGCCAGCTCCTGCAGGGAAGCAAACAGGATCCTGGACAGCTGCACTTACCTTTTCAAACGTCGTGAGTGATGGCAGTCACTGCCCAGGGGGTGGCAACGGGACAGAAGTCAGGGGAGGATGGTCTCTGTACCGCATCGTAGAGGGCTCGTAGGAAACTGAGTTCATCAGTCAGGGCATCCACCTTGGCCTCCAGCTCCACCTTATTCATGTAAGCAGCATCCACGTCCTGGAAAAGAGCAACCGTGGGGGACATCTGCAGCACCTGGTGCCTCTTCTTTAGCCCAGCCAAGAACTGGAGATGAGGCTGCCTCTTGCCCTGCTGCTGTTCTGCCACCTCACTGGAGAAGCTGCGCTTGGCACAGCCCCCTAGAAGAACACCAAGAGGACGTCTCTTGGCCAAAAAGCCCTACTGTGTGTAACTTGTGAGTGAACAAGGAGCTGGGGGTGCAGACCTTCTGGCCTTGGTGCTTGGGGTCTGCAGCACTACTGATCGTCTTTGTTTCTACATGGTCTGGCTTGCCTAGGCAAGCATACGTGTGTGCTGTGGGAGAAGAATTTACTTCCATCCTCCAAGCCCTTCCATTCCTTTCCCCCGAAACCACAATCCAAGTGACAGCTTTTAAAGGGTGAGGATGAAGCTCCATGAGATCTCCCATCCTTTAGGATCTTCCCAGCCTGCGCGGTGGTTCAGGTGGGCTCAGCATCCCTAACGCCTCCTGTCTCACCCACCTTCTTCAGCACCACAAATTCATTCTCTGCTGCCGTGCGTCGGTTGATTTCCTCTTCGTATCTGCAGGCATGAAGGGATAAAGAAGTGCTGGATCACACCTCGGAAAGCAGAGACGTTGTACAGGTAGGACTGCAAGGTTATCTGGGCTGGCTACGGCATTTCCAAATCAACCTCCTGGAGACAGCCCAGCTCAAATTTTTTGAGAATCCCGTTTCCCAAAGGGTTGAAGTGACATTTTGACATCATGCAGATGGAATGAGGAAGGGAAAGCTGGTTTAGATGATTTTCCCTATACAAGTGTCATCTCAAGTTGTTGTGTCCTGGCTAAATCTGCATTTTCTGATTTGAAAAATGCCACAAGACCAGCTATTTTCTGCTGCTGAGAAAGGCAGGTGTTCTGCAGGGAGAGATACCTCGGAGGAATGCTGTATTAGAGGGGGGTAGTTAGGTACGATGTTATGGGCTAGAACACAGACAGGAGATACTTTTTTTCTCTTTTCTGTCAAAAGTTTGATGAATATCTTAGGCTAGATGTTTGACTTTCACAAAGCTAAATTTAATTGAGATTAATCCTAATGCTAAGCTGAACCATTTGCATCCCGTTTCACCCCAGGGTGCCTGGGCTTGCTGCTAACAGGCACTCACTTGTTCTTGAAATCCTCCACGAGGTCTTGCATGTTCTTCAGCTCCCCATCCATGCGTCCTCTCTCATTGAGCAGGTTGGCCAGCTGCCGTTTCAAGCTGTTGATGTAAGCCTCAAAGAGCGGGTCCAGGTTGTTTTTGCCCGAGTTGTTTTTTTGACCCTGGTCCTGCAGGAGGGTCCATTTGGTCTCAAGCACCTTGTTCTGCTGCTCCAGGAAGCGAACCTGAGCATTGGGAAGCAGAAGAGTTTAGCAGAAGATACCCGTAAACATGCTGATGGCCAACAATCACCAATAGTGACTGAGGTGCAAGGAAAATCCCAAAACAAGAGTATTAAATACAGCTCCAAATAGTCTAGGGCTCCATCTGCCCATCCGGTAGCTAAGCACACTTGCCTTCAGTGGCCAGTTCTGTGGAGAGGCAATTTAAATTAGCAAGCCAATGAGCAATCATTAGAAAAATGTGGGTTCAGCTCTTTCATCTCTCACTTTCTTTAACATCCTTTGGTTTTTCTTTCTTTGTAAGAGATATTGATCTTCATTAAAGCTAAGATCTGAGCACTAGGGCTTAAAAGACAAGTACTTAATTGCCTTTCCTTTTGCTCATATATGCTACCCATTTACCCAAGTAAAAGCCAAGGAAGGACTTAAGTTGAGTCAACATAAAGAGGACTTTAGCTTGCAGCCAATAAAGCAATAAGGACTAAGACATCTGCTGTGATTCCTCCCAGAGAGAGCTGGGTTAGATGACTGGATCTCGACCTGCAACTGGTTTACTCCATTTGAGCTAACTTATCTTATTTTCTCAGGCACAAGACCTAGAGCTAATCCTCTTATTACTGCTTTCTAGTCCAGTTTTCTGCCTTGCAACTCTTCAGAAGAATGTTCTTCTTTTGATTGCTTTCACAAAGACATGCAGATAGGAAATACGCTATAGATTGCAGATCTTTGGAGACGTATTTTTGCAGCTACAAAACCGTCTCGCTCCCTCTCTATCACGATTCCACGGCACTTGATGAAGTCTCACCTTGTCAATGAAAGAAGCAAACTTGTTGTTGAGGGTCTTGATTTGCTCCTTCTCGTCTTTTCGCACCTGATGGATGTTTGGATCTATCTCCAGGTTCAGCGGCGCCAGGAGACTCTGGTTGACGGTCACTTCTTGGATTGTGCCAACTCCAGGTGGGCCACAACCAAATCCCACTGGCGTCCTGCCACCGCCCAGCCCTCCACTGAATCCTCCCAGTCCCCCTACTCCACCAAAGCCAAACCCTCCACCACCTCCCGGTCCACCACTAAAGCTAAGCCCACCAGCACCTCCACCAAAGCCATATCCACCACCTCCACCACCAAGACC
>NW_009735671.1:2200-11153 GCF_000703405.1 Apaloderma vittatum | reverse complement strand
CCACCAGCTCCACCACCGCTAAATCCACCTCCGCCACCACCATATCCACCGCCGCCACCACCGCCACCTCCCAGGCCAGAGCCACCACCAGCTCCACTCCCAAAAGCAGCTCGGAAGCTGCTTCCAACACCAATGGAGATCCTCTTGCTACCACCAAGGTTGTAGAGGCTCCTGCTGCCAAAACCGCCACCGCCACCTCCTCCGATGAGCCTTCCAAAACCACCTCCACCTCCTCCGGACCGTGACACAGACATGGAGCTAAAGCCAGCCCTGGTGCCGCTCGGGACGATCGCTGAGGCAGCACTGTAAGATCGGCCTCCGCCTCCCGCTCTCGTGCTATAAGTTTGCCGGTTCATCATGGCAGAAGACGACAGCCCCGGCACCGGCGAGAAGCAGCAGACAGAGAGGGCAGCTCTCTGGTGGAAGGGAGCTCGGGAGGCCCTTTTTATCCCCCCTGTGGATGTGGGCTTGGTTGCAGGGAAGTCCAGCGATCAATTTAGTGCCTTCATGGTTTTGACGTGCCAGGCAGCCAGCTGTCTTACTGAAACTTGTTAAACGCTGATTGACTCCAACACACCTACTGGGGCCAGTGGAATCTGCTCAGCTAGAAGAGTTATCTAACCCCCTGGTTTTTGGCAAAGCCTCTGCGTGCTTGCAGAGATATATTATTTTATTTCATAGCTGCAAAGAGAAAGAAAATTAATAAAGAAGGGTGAAAAAGGACAGGTAGCTACCCGGATAGACCTACGCTACTTACAAGATGCAGTAGATCACTACAGAGCTTAGTGGAGATTTCTCTGCATGAGCTTGAGTGAAAAGCAGGGAGAAGAAAACGGCTAAATCCTAACAAAAATATTTCACGGGGCTTCTTCACTCAAAGACAGAGCGTGGGTGTGATGCTCATGAAGCCTGACATCTCTTTCAAGCTCTAATTTGCCGAGTCAGCCTGTTCACAGTATTTATGCAGAGACTTTTTGAGCTGACTGGTGCCAAGAGGTGCCAATCCATGATTTCGCTCTGAGGCACTATATTTAAATGCCATGTCAAATGTTGGCCATCCAGCATTAGATATTTAGTCTATGCCAGGTTTCCTAGGCTTCCTTTCTAGAGATATTGTCATCTCCAGAGGACAACTCCATCCCATCCAGATGTCCCCAGCCAACCGATGATGTGATTGAGGAATTTTTCATCTTCATCTAAAAGGCATTTCAATGAAATAGGCAAATTTTCTGAAAAAAAACCACAAAAAACACTTTACTCAGCTTTATGGAATGGTATTATTTGCATGATGACATTAAGATGTCATCAGGCTGGAGTTTCTAGCTCTTTACAGCTGTGATTTCTTTTAAAGACCTTTGAACCCTTCCATTCAAAATGTTGCCAAAAGCAAAGATTTAACCAGCATGAAAAATAACTCCCACAAGTTCTCCTTGTTTTACTTCCTGGAGTCCATGGGAAAAAAAGAGCAAATTCAATAGGGTGTGGTGACAGTTTCTGGCATCTCTGATTTTGTGGAAGCACAACGTGTAGAGCATTTTATTCTTTGTACTTCAGAGCTCAGCTCATTTTCAGCCAGTTGCTGTCCTGGTGGTTTTGCCCGTGTTGTGCGCATGACTGGGGCTTAAATGGATTTGCAGGACAGGACTCTACATGCCCTTCAAAATACATTTGTGTTCCCTAACGCTACAAAACCCACTGGCATCTCTGGAAGAAAAATTGAGCAGGTGCTTCGTGTTCTAGAGAAGAGCAAATATCTGATTATCCTTGGAGAAATGCTGCCAGGCAGGCTCAAACCAGGTCACTCAAACAGAATTTCCCATTGCACTGCGAAATTCCCGGCTGGTGCAGGTCGGCTCGCTTCTCTTTGGAACACGTCGGTCTGAATCTGGGATGTCACTTGAAATTCATGAACGTCTATTGCCTTGGCGATTTGCATAGATTTCAAAGCCTGGGTGCGATGGGAAAATGAGATTGTCTTCATGCTTTCTTGACCCCAGTAAAGGCAGATTGTCCTGAAGCTGACAAACGGGTTCAGATCAGATATTAGAGATGAATGAATATAATGGGATTAAAGGTGGGGCTGCCAACAAGAAAGAGGGAATTGTCATTTTAGGCTCCCATACTTTTCTTCCTTCAGCCCGCTGTCCACCAGGTATGTGAGCGATGAAGGGGCTGGGTGAAAAATGCACCGTTTCTTTGCTGGGCTGGTTTATTGTGTGGAGGAGCTGAGGTCTGTGTGCTCCATACCCAGAGGTGGATGTGGCTTTTTGCACTTGGTAGTTTGGATCAACTCTACTGGACTCTGTCTATCTACCACGGGGCATGTCTAGAGGGACACTGAACAGGGTTCGGCCTCCAGAATGCTACCAAAACCACACTCCTGGCCTCTTCTTTCTCTCCAAAATGGCCTGATCTACATGAACATCTTCAAGCAGGCTGCAGAAAACATGAGTTTTGCAATACTTTGGGGTTGAGAAGGGCAGGGATGATTAAAGGCCTTCTCCCAGAAGTGCAAGAGCTGCTGGGCTGCTTTGGTACCCTGGGGAGCTGGCTGGGTTTGGGATTGCAGGTATTGTTTTGCAGGGAGGCGATCAACATAAATTATGAGCTGCTGGGGCACTGGAAGCTTCTTGTTTGGGACTTTCTGCTTGTTATTTACATACAAATGAGATGAAGTCTGAGTCGTATGCATGAAGACAGAGAGGATGAAGATAGCCACTTCGAAAAATGTCGTCTTTAGGTGGGTGCGTTTTGCCTTCTCAGCAAGGGCTGATCCATTTGGCTTTGACCCCCTGCCCAGCCCAGGCAGTGTTGCTAAGACACGTCACGTATTAAAAAAGACGAACATTGCAGACATGGGGAGCCTGAATCCACCACGCTCAGCTCGGTGCTGGGGGAGAAGCAGAGGCAGATGCTCGACCAGTGATGGGTTCATCACCATGCCGTTGGTGTGGGCAGAACCAAGCCTGGCAGGATCATGGAATCATAGAATGGTTTGAGTTGGAAGGGACCTCAAAAATCATCTCATTCCAACCCCCCTGCCATGGGCAGGGACATCTTCCACTGGACCAGGTTGCTCAAGGGTGCTGGAACTCATCCTTCAGCCGTGGCGAGGTTGGGGCGGGCAAGCCGTGAGTCAGCAGTGAGGTCTAGGAAGCGGTGTGGGATTTTGGGGAACGAGTTACAACTCTCAGTTCTCGCTGCACTTCCCATGGGGTGAATCAACCTGCCCACACCCTGTGGTGTGGAGAAACGGCTTTCTCCAAAGGGCAATTCAGAGCAAAGTTCTCACAGGGGCCTCTGGCTGTGCCCAGGCAAGCCATGGCAGGGCCGGCTGGTTTTCCTGGCATCCAGCTGTGCATCCAGCTGTGATGAGTGCCACATGGCATATAGACACCTCACCATGGGGCACTGTCCCTTGAAAACTGGGGAGGAAAGGAAGGGGGCAACCTGATTTCCCCTGAAACCCATCTCCTGAGATGGTGGGAGAGGGTTTTCCCCTCCCTGCGAGGGCTGTTGGAGGGGGAGGTCCAGGCACATCCTGGAGACTCTGCTCTTCATGTGAGTTTATGTGGTTTAGGGGTATTTGAGGAAGAAGAGCAATACTTTAGTGGTGGCCTTGGCATCGCTAGGTTAATGGTTGGACTCAATAATTTTAAGGGTCTTTGCCAACCTAAATGGTTCTGCGATTCTACGATGCTGCATTTTGGGAAGGTACAATTTTCTCCTGCTTTCCTTTAAAACTAGCCTGCTCTTGTGAGAGAGCATGGAGTGTGGAGCTATTTTATTTTTTTTTTGCTACTACCTGAGCTGATTCCCACAGATTTCTTTAAACAAGGGCTTGGCTGCTTTTTTTTTAATTTATTTTGTTCTGCCTCCAGAGAACTCAGACAGAGCGAGAGATCCCAAGCAAGCTGCACATCCTGCAAGCGGGTAAACGTCCTGGTTTTACACCACGTTCCCAGACTTGCTTGTGGCCACACTAGTGTCTGGATGGAATAAAGGTATGCAAAAGCACATCAGGAAGGCAAAGCCCCCCCCCCCAAAAAATCACTTTGTTAAAACTCCCCTTCTTGTGACCCAACCCCGCCCACTAGGAGCTTCATGTTTGAGAAAAATCTCTGTGTGTTTGTAACATCAGGGAGGGAAATAAAACCCAGGAAGCAAAGCGTGAATTATGCATGTAGTTTACTGAAGGTACAGCTGAAAGTTCGGGGTAAGCGAAGGGTAATCAACTCTGTTCACTTACACATTAAAAGCATTAAATCCGTCTATCTGGTACACACACGGGAAAAACAACGCATGCATTTAACTACAGAGGTATAAGGTGCTCGTCGGTGTGTAATTAAAATCTGCTCTACCAAACCCGGTGTAGCAACTCAGACCAATTTACATAAGCATTACCAACCCTCTCGTAAACAGGAAAAATTGGATTTTCTGGTGTCATTAAAGAAGTTAAATAATAGCTGCAGCTCCATCTTGGACAATTAAAAAGTGGCTTCTCTTTCTGAAGTCGGGATGACTTGCAATAGCTGCATCAGGTTAAAAAAAAAAAAACAACCCAGCTGAAACGGGGTCAAGCAGAGAAGACTGATTTAAGAGCCAAGATGCTGTGTCAGGACAGGTACGGACTCTCCATAATGAAAGTCTCGTTTGACACCGACTGGGGGTAAGTTTCCCCCAAGAAGGACACGCAAGAGAAGGTGGGTTCTGATCATGCAAAATGTTTCCGGCAGAGCGATTAGCCTAATTGTGCGGGCACGGGCAGCAGCGCATGGTTGTGTGATCCCTACAGCTGTCGGGAGGAAGGGGAATACTGTTTTACTGCAGAAATGCTGATTTTTCTTTTTAAATGTGACGTTGTCGCTGCCCCTTGGGCTCTACCGAGTTGTTCTGACCACACGCACGGCTGTGCTGTACCTGCTCCCGGCACCGCAGACCCCTGCCCCGGGGATGATGACGGCTCCTGGGCTGCACTGCTCCACGCCGGCGCACACCACGTTGCCCAGGTTGCCCACTCCAGCCCCGCATTGCATCCCCTCCCCACCGGTGATGACTTCTCGCCCCACACAGCTCACCGCGCTCCGAGCCCCAAATCCAGCCCCCACCCTGGGGAGGCAGTCTACGCTCCGGGTGCTAAAGCCAGCGCCGCTGCCCCCGAAGGAGGAGCCCCCCCCCAAGCCCGCGCCAACCCCTCCTGTCTTGACGGCACATTTGCCTCCAATTCCAGATAGGGATCGGCACTCCCCGACGGTACCACCGCCGCTGACCACAGCTGTGGGAGGAAAACAGGCTCAGTCACTCCTGGAGCAGCCAAAACCTGGCTTAGAAGGAAACTTACAGGCTTAGAAGGAAACTTATAAGCTAAGAAGGTTTATAAGGAAATTAAGGGAATGCTTTGTTATCTTACCTACGCTTACAGGGTTGCCGGTACATATCCTGTAAAGAAAACAAATGTCTCAAAGATGTGTTTGGGGAAATATTCCTCACATACACAAGCCCATAGAGGTGCTGCCCAACCATTGCTTTCTTAGAAACCCTGCAGGTACTCCAGCTTTTCTGTGCACCCAGCTGTGAAGTTCTGGTCCAAACTGCCCACTGAAGCACTGCGGGGTCTGATCCCCAGTTCCCACAGACATTTTAATATCCTATCCTCTTTTTGTACTGCAAGCAAGGGATCTTGCAGCATGCTCAGTGCGCTGCCATCCGACTGCCTCAGGAGGATGAGGAGGAATGAGGGGCAATGCTCCCCTCTGCACTCTTGGGGGGAGAAAAGGGCTGATGTTCCCCTCTGCACCCATGGGGAGCTGCCTCCACTCAGCATTTCTCACTGCCTCTTTCTCCTCCTGTTGGGTTTTGCCAGCTGTGGTTACAAGGTGCGACCAGGGATGCTCTTACCTGCTCTCTTCTCCTTCCAGCAGTGTCCTGTAAGTGGCAATCTCAATGTCCAGGGCCAGCTTGACGTTGAGCAGCTCCTGGTAGTCCCTCAGCAAGCATGCCATCTTGTCCTTGGCTTGTTGCAGTGCAGTCTGCAGGTCGATCAGCTTCTGCCGGGCGTCTTTGAGGGCGCAGTCACCACGCTGCTCCGCGTCGCAGATGGCCGTCTGCAGAGCCGCGATCTGTGGATGGCAACAGACAAGAGGGTGGCCATTGGTGACATGAAGAGGAATCTCCACAGGGTTGCTCATGTTACCCCTTGTTTCTCAGCTAGATATGCCGGATATTTTGCCTGGACGTCTTCGTTGGCCAAGTTATTTGGGATGAAGTGGAGGGGACCCGTTGGCTGCACCCCAGTAGGAAGCACAGAGCAAGCACTCTTTCTGTTACAGCCAAGCCAACTGGCTTCTGCTTATTTGTTAAGCGAGAAATAAATCTGATGCTTTGTGTATCAACAGCAGGTGGGAAATAAGCAAACAAACAAATATACGCTGGGGTGGGGTGGGGGGGTCTTTGCAGCAAGGTGGGAGCTGGTAAGGACAAAGCCCTTTGCTGGAGCAGTTGCACGCCCCACTGCCCATGCAGCATTCAACCCTTCATCTTACCTGTTTCTTCACGTTATCTGACTCACACTGCAGCTTCTGGATCATCCGGTTCAGCTCAGCTATCTCACTCTGGTTGTTTCTCAGGTCGTCGCAGAACTTGCCCCTGCTGCTGTGGAGCTCCTCCAGCTATCGTATGGGAAGAGGATGATGTTAACACACCCCACTCGCCCCTTCCTTGTCTGACTCTCAGACATGACCTCAGCCCAGACAAGGTGACAGGACCTGGGTAGGTCCTTAGCACTTGCCCTTTGGGAAGAGGATGGTGTTCCCAATGGGTGTGCACAGAGGAGACCTCTCTGAAGCAACACTGAGGTCTGTTGTGCTCTCTTTTTTCAGAAAAGTCCCAAACCACGGTTTTAAAGTTGGGAGGTTTTGTTTTGGCATGACTTTCTCCAGTGTATGCACTATGGGGTGAGTTTAAGATGTGTTGTCGAGGACAGAAATGGTCCTCAGAGTTTCGCTGGCCAAGGGGTTTCTTTGCCATCTGCTTTGGTGTGTGAATACTCACTCTGGTTTGGTAGAAAGCCTCCACTTCAGCCTTACTCTTCTGGGCGATCTCCTCATAGCAGCACTCAACACTTTTGATGATGCCCTCCATGTCCAGGTCCCGGCTGTTGTCCATTTGCACGATGACAGAGGTGTCACACAGCTGGCAATCCAGCTGAGCTCTCTCCTGTAAGATCCGTCTTACGTCAGTCCCCTTCCCTCAACCGACTCCAGTGGCAAAGTCGGGGGTCTAGTGAGAAGGTGGAGGCTTCACAAAGGTTCTCCCATTAAGACCCAGCTAGAACATTGGGTTTGCCAGGTGGGTGACTGGTTCCCAGCAGCTGGGACCTGTTTCAGTGGCACAGCATGGGATTGCTGCATACTGTTCCCTAAGGAAGGTTGGAGAAGGCTGGTGGAGCAACTCGCTTTGTCGCAACTTGGCGTTTCTGGCTCTGTCAGCAGTTTTCTGGGCTGTGAACCCCTCGAGGTGGGTAATTCAGGCCCTGTCACCTACAGCATGCTGGGTGGTGTTTGGCTAGAAGAGGTGCAAATACAGAGCATTCCCTCTGTGTTTTGTTAAAAACTTGCTGACTTTTAGGTGAAAGGTTACTTTCACCAAAATATTTTGACTAATGCAGCTTAGGGGATGGAGCACTAAAAATATCTGGGGTTTGAAGAATGAGGTGTTTTAATGGGTTCCAGGGATGGTTTGGATTAGAATTTGAGGAGCTTTCCTATACAAAAGATCCCCAACTTTGCGGCCAGTAACGGAGGAGAAAGCCAAGAGCACCCTTTGCCTTCCTGAAGCATGTGCAATAGTGTCGCCAAATACACATAAAGAAATATAGATTTGGGGGATGCAATGCCAGGATTTGCAGAAAAGGCACCTTTCCCTGCATTTAGTCTTGGTGAGGACCTCAGGGGGTGGCAGAGGGTGCCTTGTTCCCCAAGGCAGCACTCAGGGAGCTGGGAGCTCTTACCTCGGCATAGATGCACTTGAGGAACTCCAGCTGCTGCCGCAGGAGGCCCACCCTCACCTCCAGCTCCTCCTTGGTCAGGTAGAGACAATCCACATCCTGGAGAGACATAATATATTCAGTGAAAAAAGGTGAAGAAACAAAGACCGTGGCAAAGCCCGTGTTTTCTCTTAGATTTGAGGGGGAACCTTGACATTTCCAGCCCTGAAGACCATCTGGGTTTGTGGTGCGTGTGCTTACAGCCTGGTAGGGGTTCTCCAAATTCACGGGGTTGCCTCTGTTTTGGGGCTGCCCGATGAGGACTGAGGCAGAGTCATGGTGCCAGGGTTCTCTGTTTCTCTCCTTGGCTCCACACGCAGGTTTTGCCCACACTCCCAGCTGGTCTCACTAGTGTCACCCACCTTCTTGAGGACCACAAACTCGTTCTCCGCAGCTGTGCGCTTGTTGATCTCATCTTCATATCTGCAGGAGGAAAGAAGACGGGTGGGATGCTGAGCCCTGGGGGTCTGTCTCCACCAACCAAGCAGAACAAGCAACTAGAACTAGAGACTCTCCCTACTCATTTTGTACCTCCTTTTTGATTTTTGCTTTGTTGATGTTTCTTTCCTCCCTACTGGGCTTTGTTCTGCAACTTTTAATAGTCCACGCCAGCGGTAGTGGCGGCTGGAGTGAGATGGTGTTGAATCAGGCCAAACAACTCGTAATGCAAACCCCTGTCCTTCAGCCCAAGGCTTGGATTGCTTCTTCTAGCCTGCTACTTTGTGTGATGTTTTTCTGAAGCATCCAGGGCTCTGCTCTGAGTGTTTATGCGGAGACTGTGGCCAAAATGCCCCAAGGGAGGTCAAGAGCTTGAGCAACCTCTGAAACTCCCAGGTGCAGTGGGGAGAAAAGCCCAAGTAATTAGGACCTAGGAGAACTTTCACAAGATGAGTCTATGACTCCATGAGT
>NW_009735671.1:1768-2158 GCF_000703405.1 Apaloderma vittatum | reverse complement strand
AGGAAAAAACATCTGAGGTGCTTGACTGTAAGATCTCTGGAGGAAGGATTGCACTTTTATCCTGTGCTGTATAACACCAACTGCCAAGTGTCTTGGTTCGTGTCTCAGCAGAGCACACAGGGGGATTTTAAGGACTATCTACAGTTTAGATTAAAAAACCAATGCCCACACTCCCTCTGGGAAGAGAGAATGAACCCCAGTGGAAATGATGTGGATAAGGCATGGGGTGGAGACAAATAGGTTAAGGGGTTTGTGGGAACAGATGGCACTGGGGACAGGAGACTTGGGGGAGCCACAGGCACAGAGGGTGTGGGAGATCTGATATGGCAAAACGCAGTGGTGTGCAGGAGCATCAGGGAGCGAAAAAGCGGTTCCTGTCCCTCTCTGTAG
>NW_009735671.1:0-1757 GCF_000703405.1 Apaloderma vittatum | reverse complement strand
CTCTCTTGGTCCATCACCAGCATCTGAGGTGCAGTGGTGGGACCCCAGCCCAGGAAACCAGCCCAGTACTAGTGTGCCCTGCTCCCTGCCCCATTTTTTGCACCTCTCCATTGCAACTGCATTGGCTTCACATTCAGAATCGCCACTCAGGCCAGCAAACACTCCGGCCCACAGTTTCTCTCTGCGACTACTTACTTGCACTTGAACTCTTGAACCAGGTCCCTGAGGCACCGCTCCTCGTTTTCCAGCCTCTCTCTCTCCCCCAGCACACACTCCAGCTGCTTCCTCAGGTTGCAGATGAAGTTCTCAAACACAGGCTCTAGGTTTCTCCTGGAAGCTGGGAGGACATACTGCTGCAGCAGCTCCCACTTGGTGGTCAGCACCTTGTTCTGCTGCTCCAGCAGCCGGACCTGGGGAACAAAAAGATGCGAGAGTCATGCAGCCCCCCCATTCTTGTCACCCAGGCAAAGGTGCCTTGGGCTGCTCCACCTCTGAAAGGAAAAAGTAAAAAGAAAATCAGGAATGCAAACAGTTAAGTATTGATTTCTCAGCAGCCTGAGTGAGACCAATATCTTCTCGGGGCTAAACCTGGTCCCACCCAGGACTTATGCCACGGGCTGAACGACGTCGGTGCGTCAGCTCTGCTTTGAGGCCAATCACCTGTTTGACTAAAGCTTGGTTCAACCCAACACCACCTCTTCCCCTGCCACAACTGGCTGGTCCACCGCCTCCCCGATGGTCTGAGTACAGTAACGAGCCTTTCACAGCACTGAAAGCTCCATCCAGGATCTCATTTGAATGTATCTGATTTAAACTCTAACCACGGATATTTATCATGCCTTTCACTTCTAGATTAAAGGGATCTCTAGTACTTGAGAACCTTTATGGATCATGAATAAGTCATTTTTACAAATGGGAGGAAGCAGAGTTGCTCCTCTTGCATAGGTTTGGTTTTTCCAGCTGCACAACCAGTCACAAGGAAAATCAAGATCAGACAGAGCAAAGGTTTCTCTGCCATTTGCAAAATCGTTTCCTACAACACGTCTCTGAAGAGGAATGAAAACCCTTGGGCTTAGCTAAGAAAACAATGACAAAGTACCTCCGTTTAGGAAATCACCAAATGGTTTTTTTCACAGAGTGGAGGGACAAAGAACTTAAAGTGATTCATCCTATTTTAAATAGACATCTGTCTTTTTACATCTCCTTGGTGAAGCACACGAGCTATTTTAAAAATGCCCAAGTCCTTCTAGAGGTGCAACAGCAATGTCAGATTGCACACTTGTAGTAACACCTCCCATTTTTCCTCTTTGTAATTCCATGTCTCCATCCCTTCTCTCACAGGTTTTGATCTACCATCTCCCCGGAGCCACTTCTGATTTGGCTATTTAGCAGGTCGGTGACCATCAAAAGGTAAAACACCGGCACAGTTGCCTCAGCATAAGGTTTAAATCCAGTCTCCAGAGCAGGACCACCGTGGTCCGTCAGGAACGTCTGCGACGTCCAGGAGGAACAGCCACCGATGTTGTCCCTCTAGAGACATCCCGTCCGTGGGACCCTGGGGATGAGAGGGGAAGGACGGGGGGAGTTCTCACCTTGTCAATGAAGCAGGCGAACTGGTTGTTGAGGTTCTTGATCTGCTCTTTCTCGTGGGTCCTCACTTGGCACTCCTCGGGGTCCACCCCCACACAGAGGGGCTTGAGGAGCTCCGGGTGGATGCTGACGCCCCGGATCCCTTCCGAACGACCTCCGCCAAGGCT
>NW_009735670.1:0-1845 GCF_000703405.1 Apaloderma vittatum | reverse complement strand
AAATAGTGATGGAGAGGGCAGATGCACTGTGAGAGGTGGTGCTCCAGCAGTGCTCATGTGGCCACCCCAAAGCACCACAACCACCCAGTGAGTCCCTTCTTGTCTCTCTTCACATGCACAGAACAGAGAGGAGGGGGAGTGAAAGGCCATAAAAATGCCAGAGGCCCTAGAAACAGCTTTACCAAGGCATGAACATCACTCTGGGCTCCTGCTCAGAGTGCACTAAGACCTTCACTTTTGCCACCTCAGGTTACCCCAGCCAACAGCTTCCTCCAAGGGAGGTTGCTTTTCGCACCTGTTTCCCACATCACACACCTTCTCTGGTAGCTCTCTTAGGTGTGGCTCAAACAAACCACTTCTCCCAGCATGGCCATGTCATCATAGAATTATAGAATCATAGAATGGCAAAGGCTGAAAGGGACCTTAGAGATCATTTTAATCCAGCCTCCCTGTCGCCAGGGTCGCCACCTGTCAACTAGATCAGTCAACACATGGGGACCGAATGGGAATCGAACCTGCGACCTTGGCGTTGTTAGCGCCACGCTCAACTGACTGAGCTAACCGGCCCCCCCAAAACCATGTACCCTACTCTTTCCTGTGTGGCATTTTTCACTTTTTTCCTCCCCCAGACTGAATCAAAAAGCTTTCCATCTGGTACTCACTAACTGCTCTTAATATCTATACGTCTGACTTTGCCATCAGCTCCCATTCATTAGCTACTCCTTTACTGAGCTACTGCACACTTCCCTTCCCTGTTCTGCCTCAGGAGGCAGGCTCCCAACCTCATGAACATACATATATACACATCTGTAGCTATATTTGCATCCAGAATAGGATTTTGGAGGTGTGTTCCCTGAAATGGTTAGTGAACATGTCTAGGTGTCTATTACAGATAGGATTATGCATGTTTTAATGCATATTAGCTAGCAAGCTGACTTTCTGGAAAGAGTCCTTCCTTTAATTTAGTCTACTAAACACAAGGATTCTGACAGAATCATGGCATGACCTGTCTAGATTAGACTCACCTTGAATCTAAAACACACCTTTAAATGTTACGTCTGCAAAGTTCCACATAGAATAAAACTGCACAAGTCACAGGAAGGGTGACACAGTTCCACAATTTCTCTCAGCCTGCATTAGGCTCTAAAGAGTTTCTTTCCAGTACCCAACCCACATCACCACAACCTGTCAGCCATGGGATGGGTGACATACAGCAGAGATGCATTACACTTAGCACTCCTAGAAGTTGATGCCATTGTCTCTTCCCCCAAAAAGGAGGACATAGCTCTGTGCAAGGAGTCTCTATCTCAAGCACAGCAACAGGTTCAGTTTCATAAAGGCTGTTGCAATACTGCAGCCTCAAATGAACTGTACTCACACAGTATATACATAATCCCATTTTAGTGTGAAGCAGTTTTTTTCCTAAAACACAAAGTAAGAAATACATCACACACACAAAAAAAACCCAAAACCACACACTGACAAAAGCTAAGCAGTTGTGACATTCCCACAGAACAAAGTATAAGTAATAGTCTCAACTGTGAGATGGAAGCAACATTTCCTGAACGGGTGATCTTTGTGAAACTCACACTTGGAATATCAATAACGTACAATGGGGGGAAGCAAAATCCTTTTCCCTTCATTTTTAATATGAGGCACTCACATCGTAACAATGAAAACTAGGTTTTAGGCAACAGGAGAAAAGGAAATTAAATTCTTACTTTAGAGGCTCAGAAGGGAGTTTAGTTCCCGAAAGATTAATCTGCATCAAAGCAAGTGAGCTGCTGAAAAACTGTTTGAAGGATGGAGGGACTTCCAGCACAGCACACCTGAGCCTGCAGGTTA
>NW_009735669.1:0-33139 GCF_000703405.1 Apaloderma vittatum | reverse complement strand
CGGCAGTGCCCGGCGTGCTCTGGCTGCCCGTGGGTCCCGTGTGATCCCGTGGCACCCTCACTCGCAAAGGGTCGTCCATGACGAGAGGAAACCGCGTCGCGCTCCTCTTCCTACAGCACGAGAGAAGTTGTCAGGGGTTTTGGCGGTCATAAATTCAGCGATGCTGGGGAGAAGAGCACTGCTTCGGCCACCAGTGCTTCCGATGTGCCTTAAATGTGTTTTTGAATGTTAAACCGAGTAGTTATTTTTTTCCGATATGATGCTGATGTATTGTTAGTAGAGAAGGGAAGTTTGTGCAGATGGGCTCAGCCAATGGAATAACTTGAAATTTACCCAGCTTTTTGTTTCAAAGGATCTTTGTGTTTGCAACCAGTGTTTATGCTAGATTTACTTTGCATATGGGAAATTAAAGGAGAGCTGCTTTTTAATTTCCAGGTCCAAACTCAAGGTCCTTCTAAACCTCACACACACTAGTTAACTTTGTGGTAGTATTTTAACATCACTTCTTCAGCTAAGGGGTTTGAGACCTCGTTGAGTGTAATAGTTTATCATCTTGGTCTTTTCTATAATTTTCTGTATCCCTGTTGGTACAGTATGAAGCAAGCTAGTATTTTGGATATTGATTCTAGTAACTTAATTTCACTAAAGTAACTACTTGTTACATTATGTTTGTCATGATTTCCTGTTGATTTTGGCTTATTATTTATTGTATTCTTATTTAATATATTAGTCTTAATCTCCCTAGTATCTAAAGTTTCCAGACGTTAACAGCTAAAATGCGTAACTTTCATATATGAAGCTTTAAAATTTTCGTAATGGAATACTAACCTGTTTTTTCTGTTAGAGCAAATGTTACATTATGTGCTCTCTACAGCTATTAAGCACTCCTGATTTTTATCAGAAATTGTAGCTCATGTGCTATATGTGCAGGCAATGTATAAGTGCATTGAAATATTCTTCCAAGAAACCCTGGGCAGACTCTTGCAGACTCCTGGATTCCATTTAGAATAAATGTGTGTGTTAAGGTTCACAGGTTTAAAGGTAGAGTAGATAGCTCAAGGCTGTGCTGAACGTGGGATGTATCTTTTGAATAATCTTCAAAATTCATTGTAGTGTTTTTTTCAGGCATTGCCACCTGAATCTAAGTCCTTTTTAACTAAGTAATCAATACTGTGACTGAAAACTTCATTGGGGTTGTGAATGTTGTTAGAATAACTTTGTTTTGTCTCTCTGGCTATTTTTGTAGGATTTTTTCCTAAGGCTTCCTATATTTAATATTTATTTTTGTAGGACTTAAATTATATTTCTTCTTATTCTCATTCTATTTCTTTCTTCATACTCTCCTGTTCTCCACTCTTTTTCTACTTCTGAGGCCTATGATGAGCTTTGTCTTTCCAGAGACTAGATATAACTTCAGTGAAAGCTTCTTGGGCATCTGGAATGATCAGGATACCTTTCTTTCCATCATAGTTGCTGAGTACATTTCCTACATAGTGCTATAATCTACCTGGATTCAATCCACCTTGCTTCTGTGTCTTCTTTAAGGTTTAGAATTTTGAGTTTCTGAAATTGACTTGGATGCCCCTGAGATTAATCAGACAAAAATCTGCGGTTAAAAAAAAAAAAAATAGTTTCTTTCTTAACTGCAATTAACTGGAATACTGTACTTGTTACATACTTTTCCAGATCTGATGTACTTGGTTACAGAAAGTAGTTGACAGTCTTGTCCTCGGAGACCTTCATATAAGGTGATAACTACTTTCCTGGCTAAAAAAACTAGGTGGAGCTTACTCTGGAAATAAGTCAGAACAACATGTGATTTAGACAGTGGTGCTGAATCGGTTACTTTTTAGCAACCCAGTTTGCTTTGCTTCCATGGGGAATTAGGTGTTCTGTGGCACTAATTCTTCATTACATTCTGAAGGAAAAAGATAATTATTTATCATCTGTAAGGGGCAGCTCTGATCAGTTATCGGCCTCAAGCATCCTGATGAGTCGGCCTCAAGCATCCTGATGAGTCGTCAGGGCAGGGAGAGAAACGATCTTGATGACCTGAGTTGCCAAACATGTCTGCCACCAAAGAAGCTCCTTCACTGACTTTGTCACCTCCTGGTGGTGACACAACAGCATTTCCCAAGGGGAAAACAGATGATTTATGGGATCATATACCCTGAAAAAGGAAGGTAGAAAGCCTACCTGTAGCAGAGCCTATCTGTAGATTTTACTAGTGTCCAGCTGGCTGTGTATCCTTCCTGTGGCTAGAAGATAAAATGAAGGGGTATGTTACAGCAATGACTTTTGCCTCTAAAGGGCTGGTAATTAGGGTTCTAATTAAGCCATGTTTAGTCTAGTGAAGGCCCAACTTTTTGTGTTGGTCCTGTGACTCTCCCGTTAAGAAAGGAACATCTAGAGACTTGTGACTGCCGTCATACATTCTGGTTGCAAAGGGGGAGAACGATCCCAGGTGGGTTTGCACTGTTGTTTAAAGGAAGACAGCAGTCTGCACCGACGTCCAGCTGGATGTCCTACGCTGGCAGCTATTCACAAGAAGCTCTTGGATAACTACTGCTTTGCTGTGCCTTGGTTTCACCTGTATGTAAACCAGGGACAGCACTAAAGCTGACCTTGGCCCTGGTATCTTGCCTGGAGGGTGTCAGACCAAAGGCACTGCAGGAGTGCTGCCTGGGTCCTCTGTCCTCTTCCACTCAGTTACGACTCTATGGTTGAAGTCAGTGTAAGTACTGGTTTGTACTGGGAAGAATCTAAATTAATCTTTATTCTTAGGAAGACTTAAAAAAAGCTAGGTGTCGGTTTGAGGACTTAAGTGACCTAATGTTAAGTTCTAGTAACACTTTTCTTCTTGGAACTTTCCCTTGGTGAGGTTTTGTTCAAATCGGAATTCTTTAGTAATTCCAAGGATGCTGTGGGTCAGGATAAATGTGTAGTAGCAGCATGGCATGTACAGAAATTCCACAGAACTGATCTCCATTGTGTGACTGTAGTGTATAATAGTGTTTCCTTTTATGCACACTAACTTAATGGTTTTAGTAATTTGTGTAAAATTCCTGTCACTTATATTTAGAGCACTGAAACAGCCCTCACAGAAGCCATTTAGGGAACAAGATGTAAGCTTCTGAAATTGGGAAACTCCCGAGACCTGCATTCCAAGTACTTTCCTTGAAAACTTCTATTCTATGCATGCTTTCTTTTGATCGCAAATTATATATTAGGGAGAATATCTGACTGATGTTTACCACTAATGTAATTTCTACTTGCAGATAGTTTCAGAATGAGTTTGGAATTAAATTATCATTGTATTATGTGCAAAAGGCATATGCTATTTAAATTTTTTAACATAAGGAACAGATTGAAACCTATATGTTCCAAATGTAGCTGTGGGGACTTGCTTTTACCAAATTATGGCCAAGTCAAACTCAATCATATAAAATCTCTCTTCACTGGATTCTGTCGGAAGTGTGAAATAGAGACTTCTTGGTTTTCTGTCTGCAGCAGACACGGCTGTACGTGTACTACAGTTCCTTCCAGTGAGCGGGTCCAGTATGTCACAAGTAAGTTCTGCTTCTAGGGAAACTGGCTGTTGATAGCAGCCGCTGAACTAGCAAACTCAACTGAATTAAGACAAGATGTGATAGTCAATAAAATGACAGTAGATTGTGTTAGGGTCTCTAAACGTTCTTAATCACAACTGTGCTTTGCTTCTGTAGCATCTACAACTTATTTTTGTACTGTGTTTTGTTAATTTTGTAAATGTAATTGCATTTGGGTGGGTTTTTGTTTGTTTCTCTATCAAGGCGTGGTTTAGAGGTGTAAGAGAATAGGTAAACATGCTACCCCCACCCAAATTAATAAAATTTCTACTAACTTCTGGTTGGATCTCAGATATGAGAGAAGTGAAAAATTTCTGAAAATTCAGCATCTGCCTGAATTCTCATGGTTCAATTTTTGTCATCCTTCTTGAATATTCACAGGATTCTTGATATGGGCTTTACTACATTTTATGTTAGTTTTTGGTTTTTTATAGAAGTAATTTTTAAGTATTCGCTGTTGACTTTGCTTGGAGCAGGAGATCAAATAGATAACTTCCTGGGATCCCTTCCAACCTGAGTTGTTCAATGATTTGAAGTATGCGGTGGTTGTGGTAAGAAAAAAGGGTCATTAGTATAAAAGTAACAAGAACAAAAAGTGTGTGACACATAGCAGATGGTGTAAGGAAAGATAGCATTTATCCTTTTGGTGATAGTAGTGCTACTGCTTCATTTAGTAGCTTTCTTGACTATTTAAGTCATTGCTGAACATACCTGTTAATGACTACAATTTAGACAACTTGCACCTACAGTCTTGAGCCAAGCAAACACCTGGCTTAAGGTTCGGTGCCCTTTAGACTGCTTCATTCCCTAAATACTCTCGCTCACCTGCAGTAGTCACTTTTGAAATAGCTATGCTCAGGCAGCTGGACATCCTCATCTTTCAAATGCTGTAAATAAATGCGTTAACATCTATCATTCTGGTTTTTCCCTGCCCTTGGGTTTTTTTGACCTTGTGGCTAGCTGGGGCATCCGTATATTCTTTTTCCTTCCCTGCCTTCCTCCCCCTGTGATCGGATACAAAAGAAGTGTTTCAGTATGTTCTGCGTCAGTTATGAAGCCTGTAATTTCCAGCGTAGGCTGATGAGTTATCTGTAGCATTGTGTTCTGCAAAACTGGTCATCTCTTGTTTTTGTACTATTCTCTGTAGACTGTATTTTAAGACTCTTCAACAATTCAGTCCTCAAGAGACTTCGCTTTGCATATGAACTTGCTAAGAAAGTCTCGTCTAAAACTGTAGGCCACCCTTAAAAAAGGTATCATATGAAAGGATTACATGGTTTACTCATGGTAACATATGAATAGCTATATACTGATGATTTCCTCACAAGAAGGGTGTTGGCAATGCTGCTGTTAATACTTCATAACTGTAAAGTTGAACTGCTTACGTGACAGCAAATTGGTGTCGTATTGTGAATACCAATACACGGTATAAATTCTTGTCATCAAAACCTCTTGATTTGAATTATCACTTGACTGTCAAGCACAGTGTTCTTCTGTATCAGCTTCGCTAGGCATACGAGCTACACAACCTCTTTTCCAATGGTGAGTGCAGAGAAGGCTGGCTGTCTTGGCACCGACTTGCCAGGTGAGCAGATAACGGTACACCTGTGTGATGCAGCCACGGTGCCAATGTATTGCACAGATGTCCTTTGTCTACACCTGAACTGTCTCCAGGAAGGTAGCCAGGATTGTGTTGCTCCTGCTAGAATAATTCATCACGCTTGTGGCCTTTGCGTGACTCCAATAAAAGACCGCTGGGAACAGGCTGTGGACGACATGAGCTCTCCTGGATTCTCTGCAGCCTGCTGACCCAGTGTTTAGTACCCTGGTTTAGACTTCTGATTTAACATATCTAAAAGCATAGTATCATCTTAAAACTTGTTTGCTCTATCAAAATGGACACACAAATGAAGTGGGCTACTTCCTGGATTCTATTAGAGATCTGGTTTTACAGTTCCACTTTCAGAATTTTGAGATTTCTCTCCTGGTTTGTGATGAGATGTGCAAGCAAGAGAAGCAGCTGATTGTATGAAGCCAATAGGAAGATACTTCTATTTCAGTTTTTCATTATGAAGGAATAAAATGGTCAAAATTCTATCAGTGAAATTTGTGATTGTTTTGCAGAGTTCTATATGAAAATTACACTGATTTGAATTTTGGTACAGAACTTCATTTAGGAGAGATAATGCAATCTCAAAAATATGTTCTCTAGAACAGTCAGAGAATTTATGTGTAAATTTATACTCTTACATGTAAATGTTAAGATCCCATGCTTAAGCTGCTAAAAAAACCGTGGGGTGCTTAGCTTTGGTTTTGTTGATTTATTTATTATTATTATTTTTTAGTTGTATTCCTACTGGCTTATGAGACGTCTTTGTTAGAGAGTGGAATCCTTAACTGGTCTAATGCAGAGCTTGATTTCTTGACTATCTGTCTCAAAAATCAATTTATCAACTGATCACAAATACTTGCCCTTAAGGAAGGAGGTTTTCCATTATATTCTCTGAAAATCCCCATAAGCTTTCTTTGACTTGGTAGTAGAGAAGCATGTCGATTATAGATGAGATAAATTTAAGGTGTGTCCTTACTGGGGAAGGAAAAAGGTGAGTCTTCTGCTAAGCTAACATGCTAAAATCCTGTGAATACAAAGTAAGTGCTAATTTTTTTGCCTCATTTCACAAAGTCGTGATAAAAACTATTGAAGCTTCTCTTACATCACTGCATTTTAAAAACTGGGCACACATCTCTGTCCACTGGTGAAGCTAGAGCATAGGCTATGGAGCAGGGCAGAGACAAGAAGAAAATAGTTTTGGGATTAAATTAACTTTCAAAATAACTGTCATAATTACAGTGAACTTGTGAAAACCTTTTATTTCCGTATATATGAAAATACTGAATATGGAATACTTTATTTAGCTCTAGTACTTACTTTTACTTAAAGTAACTTTTTGTTAACTAAGAATCTCTTGGGATTTTTTTATTCTGATTCTCATAGTCAATGTGTTTGACTCAGGCCTTTATTTTTTACTCTGATGTAATTTGCTTTATGCTTTCATTTTAAAAAAGGGGGGTCAAACATTTGTTACATAATTCATAAAAACTATTGAGACTGTATGTCTGTTGTGTAAATATGTATTCAAATGACACATACAAAAAAGCAGTGGGACTCCTAAGGTGGGTGTCAGGCATTTCTTCACTCTTGGCCTTCCAGGAATTCCTGTGAAGGAACTCGATGTCTGTATTGGAGGAGCAGCTCACTGTGCAGAACATCTAAGTTTTGTAGATAAGACACTTATTTCAAACTGAATTTGCCTCTTTTGGTTTTTTGCTTGTTTGGTCGGTTGGGGTTTTTTTTGTCTCTAGCTATGCTCTGTTGTGCAAGCAGTTTCATTAACCCTGTAGCCTACCTCAGTTGTGAGGTGCTGGTACCATCTGGGTTCTTACCACTCCAGCAGCAGAGCAGGCTGGGAGCGGCAAGTGCTGCCGTGCTGTAGTGCTAGGGACTGAATTGTAGGCCCTGAACTGAAGTTGTCCTAGAGATGAACCTTACAACCCCACACTATATAGTATTAATCACGTGTAATGTATTGACAATCTATTTTAGCATATATATGCTGTATTTCAATGCCAGTCTGTAAAAGCTTTGCTGTAAGACTAAATGTGCGGTGGGAACCAGCAGAGTGATCTTTCTTTGGCTAAAGGCCAGGTGCAAGGCTGAGAAACTAGCTGCCTCGTCTTTTGTTAAAAGTATGTTACAAGACCGTGAGACCAGAGGCCTGGCTTTGGTGAGAAATATGTGATTAAGGACCGAAATAGATAGGGAGTCTCCCTTGTATTCTTCCTTTAGCCCTGGCCAAGCTGTGGGAGGAATCCATCGGAGTGGAAGAAGCTCCCGCATTCGAAGTTATGTGAGGTTGTTTATTTGATGGTGTAAAAGCTGGATCCTCTTGCAGCGATGGTTGGAGACCTCACCTACGAGTGGGCGCACTGTGTAGGACTTGCCAGTTGCTGGGATGGTTCTCCAGCATCCTCACTGCAACAGGGGCTCCTCAGCCGCTGTGGATCTGGATGATGATATTAGGGCGATTGGTGACGGATCTTTCTTAATAACTGTCATTAACCATATATAGTAATGATTAGGTGCATTACCCTGCTTGTTCTCCTTGCTGCTTAAAACTAGAGCATAATAAGCTTGCATTGCCTTTTTCCTGTAATACTTTGCAATAGACAATAAAATAGGCCAACCCTTCTGTTGATGCCTGTGTCCTTTTCTGCGGGACCCCCACTCCCCAGGCCGATTAGGAAATGAAACGCTTAGCAACAACTGCTGGCCTCTCCTCAGGCCTCTGAAGGCATTTGCCTGTTGGCTCAGGTGACTGCTTCTGGGGAGTTACCACTGAACGGGTCTGCTTGGGTGGAGACATATCCCAGCTTATTCTGTGCATCTGGTAAATATTACAGTTTGCGTAAAGGTACAAGTTGTGACTGCTTAGCACTTCAGTTCAACTTTAATACTGTATTTTAACTGCGGTTCTTATAATGTTGATTCTCAGTTTACGAACTATACCTGTTCTATAGGTGAAAATCTTATTTCATTTTAATATAAATTTCATTATAAAGCAATTTTCTATTCCTTCTGCGTGAGCATTCCAGACTGATAATGCTGTGAAGTTCCTGGTTTATGCTGTTTTAAAACAATATTTTCAAAGGTTGACTGATAATTTTTAATTCATTCTACCTGAGCAGCTTTGGTTGTTGTACAACAAAAATGCATGCAAACACAAAACTTGATGTAATACTCAACAAACTCATCAGCTGTAGTTGATGTGAATGCAATAGGCAGAGTGAATTCTTGCAGTATTTCTTTAGGACATTAGCTATATTTTAGAGACCAATCATATTTTAAAAGTTGTGCAATTTTGGACTCTTTATTTGGAGTGTGCATACTCCTCCAGTGAATTTTATATTCAAATAACAATAATGCTTACCTTATTCTGACAAGAGTCTGAATTACAAAATGTCCTTGTCTGATGGTCCACCAGCAGATAAACCCAGCACGTGTATCCATTGTTGCCTTTGGTCTTGACAGCAAAGATATTCCAAAAAATGTCCTAGGCCACTGATGTTCAAGACAACTGAAGATAAACTGCTCGCTTCATGTAATAGAGTGAATAAGGTTGCAACAACAGTTCTTTACCTATGGTTTGAGGAGAGATGGAGTATGGAGGATGCTATGTAAAATCTAATTATTATTTTTCACATGTAAATCCAAGAATTTGAAGCATTACATAAAGATTAGGCATAACTTAAGACGTTTTCTGACTTAAACACCAGATTTTCTACAAACTACATTTTGAATCCCTCTCATATGACAAGATTCCTATCTGAATGATTTTCACAGATGGGGATCTAGAAATTTGAAGCTGAACATGAAATGTATTACAGATTTTTCTAATTTGTGTTTGATTTGCTGTATTTGTTGTTTTTACAAGAATGATAAATAGTATTAAACATTAGTTTCTTTCCTGGCTTCCAGAAAACACAAAATGAAAGACTTTGTGTACTACTTCAGTGTTTTGGAGAGATCAGGATAAGTTACCAGGACTACTTAGAATCTTTCTCTGCTTCCCTCATCTTTCAAGGTATTTTGTTACAATGGCTGTCTTTATCTCGTGGGCAAAATAAGCAGTGTTACTTCAGTTCACTGCATTTGTCCAAACATTTTGCCACAGGGATAGTGCAGAGTTTGGACTTCTCATGTCTTAATCCAGTATTGAATCCTAGGTAGCAGGCTTAACTATGTGCAGAATAGTCAGCTCCTTTTTATGTGATCCAGAGATTCCCTGAGTGTTCAGAACTGAAACTTAAAAGGTGTTTTTCCTTGAATTACTGAGATTGTCTTTCTGTCCTCCCTACCATGGCACTAGTAGTGCTCCTCCACCCAGCTGATACATTGCTTCAAAGTGCTGATCCACCCAGAACTGGTAGTAAGTTCTTGACTAGTTCAGTTTTTGGTCAGACCAGCTGTCTTTGTGGAGCTTAAGTAATTATATGTGCACTAAGGCTGACGCGAGGGAAGGGATGACAAAGAGCAAAATCTTGCAAACCCCGCAGTCTAAGAAGCAGTAGGCCTGCATCCCTCTTTCCAGGTGGTTGTCTTAAAGGTGTACTTCAGGCAACGTGTTGGTTTCCTCACTGAGCAAAAGGTAAATCAGACCCTTTCAAGTCAGACTTTTCTCTTGTATGTTTGTTTGTAAAGTACCACTACCTGAAATATGTGACATAGCCTAAAATGTTTTATCAGAAGTAAACAATTACTGAGGGGGTGTTTATTTTTATTACTTAAAGCCTGTTCTTTTGTAAATTAAGGTTCTTTATTTTTTTACTTGGTGTCTTTAGAGTGACCTTTATTTTAGAGTGTAGTTTGTATCCTTTTCTGCTCTGAAGGAACAGTGCATGTTTCATATAATTCCATGCCCATTTTCAAAGCCTATCTGCCACTTGTGTACCCAAGCAACCAAAATTTAATAAGTGACTTTGATTGTAGCTGAGTCTGTTGCCCCTTGATTATGTGACATGAGTACTGGTTAGGATCCATACACAAGCTGATTCTCTTGTGTGCTAGACTCATACAAAATATAACAGATGGACCTTTTTTAGGTTAGCAATTTCCTACCTCTTCTCTGTTACTTGTGGAGAAACTTCCTTTTCCTGTCTGTATGCCTGCTGTATTACAGACCAGAAAGTCGAAATGGAGTTTATTATGAATGCTGTTGATTGACTTAACACTTCAACCACTTGAAGAGCTTCTATTTCAAGGCAAGCACATAAATACTGTCACTTAATGTATTTTTTGTTAGGGACAAGTGTCAGGAGTGAAACGCTTGTTGAAATTATCTTGTAATGAAAATATTTATGCATCCCATCCACAGTATATGTGAAATAGCCAACAATCCTCTGACGTGTTAGAAAACGGAGACTTTAGGTTCATACCTAGGTTTTGTGCCACCTGCCTACCATGCTTGTAAATGGGCTGATCTGAGTCTTTTCCAGCGCTCAGATGAGAATAATGTATCATTTCTTACAATGAACCTCACGGTATTCTGTTCTTATGCTTTTACTTACTGCATTAAATCATTCCCTTAAAGTTTTATTGCTATGCTTTTGGAACCCTGGATTGCAGGTCATGGATAATGCAGGAGTGAGGAAACCTCGCTCAGAACAGTTTCCTCTTCTGTGTTGCTGTGCCCCCTCCACTGTTTGCTGCTGGTCACTGGGTGTTGTGCTGTGACCCACATTCACCCTGCCTGCAAGCTTTGTCCTCTGGCCCTCTTCCAGCTTTTGCAGCACTGCTCCAGTTTATAGAAGTCTGTAGCAAATACGCAAACAGCATGAAAGCAAAGAGGCTTAGAATCGGGTCCTTCTCTCTATGGTTTTGTTCTTTTTAGGGGATTTGTTACATCTTTAGGTCCCATCATGCGATTAGAGCAAGTAATTCTGGAAGATGTGTGGTTTTATAATGGGATTGAAGGAGAGCTAAATAGAGGGTATAAATTTGGTATGCAGCTGAAAAATAAGATAATGAACTTGTCTCAAAGAATTACAAATCTGAATTTATACCAAGAGAAAACTAAATAGGTAAAGGTTTTGGTAATAATTATAGAAGATTTCTCGGTCATGTGGAATAATGTTCGAAAACATCTAGTGGTGTAATTGGAACATATCACTCGTATTAGGTTTAACAGTTAGTTATACTTTTGCATAATAGATTTAGTCCACAAGGAAGTTGAGCGATCTGTCCAAAAAACATACTTGTGGCTTTGATGTGCACGTGATGGGACGAGGTTGCCCTCCAAGTAGTGTGACTATATTATGTTGTTTAACAGGACTGGCAAACCTGCCAGGTGTATGAGTGAGTTTATCTTCTCTTGACCCTAATAACTGCAGAAAACCTTAAGAATTTATCATTAATAGCTTGTTTAAATTTTCTGCGCAATGCTATAGCATTGTAGGTATGCCTGTCAGCTGAAGCTGACAGAATCTTTCTGTATGGCTGTGACACCATTAAACACCAGTTAGATACTGACACTTAAAATAGTCAGTATGCCCAAAAGGATGGACAGCTAAAATACTATGTATAGAAAAATTACTTCTTTTTAGGCAGTATTCTTTGAAAGTATTTGTCCTTGGTGTCTGTATTTAGTACTTTTTTCAGGAGGGGTAGTGGCATGATCTTATTAAATAAATTTCTTGCAATAAAGTCAGGAGGCGGTCTTTTATGACTAAGCATGGAAATTAGTTACATCAGTGTAGTTTAGAAATTAAACTTTTTCTCCTCTGCAGGTGCACCTGTAGAGACATCTTCAGAGGAGCAGACAGCCTCTTGTGAAGGTAATTGTTTTCATGTTCCAACAGTACGCAATGCAGCTCCATTAAACATGATTTAATAAAAAACATTGCAGAGAATATTCTTTTTAAAAACCTCTGTGAATCTCTTCCAATTTTCATTCTCTTTATCCTCATACCACTCATGTAAGGCAGTGTGGTTATCTGTGGTTATTTACAATTTTATAGCCAGTCAAGCAAGGCACATAAAGACCGAGTGGTTTTATTGACGGTCATAAAGCTGGCATGAGGCAGAATTTTTAAAATTGGATCGCTGTATTAGATAACATTGACAAGTGCCCAAACATCTGAACTATCTTTTTATTAATTTAATCGTTCCATTTTTCTTTATTCATGATACTATCATGCTAAATACGTGTTCTTAATGATTACTTCTTTTTTTTCCCTATGTTTTTCCCTAGATTCAAATGCTGCTGTTAACATGGAAATTTCAGAATCTGTTGGTAAGATGGGAATTGTTCCATTTCACTGTGATAGTACTATAAAATACTACTTTTGCTGTGCCTTTAATAGTGCGTTTGCTGGATCATTGTGAACAAAATTGAAGAATACCTTATTGAACCTTTGTGCTTTTGGTCCTTACTAACTTTTGACGTGTCCTTACGCTTAGATTAGGAAAGAGGTAATCCAACACTCATATGCATTGACAGATGTAATTGGATTACTTGAACACTGAAAATGCATCAATGCTTTTTTTAAAAAATAAGTTCCTTTTGCAAAATAGTCCTATTAATAAGTGTGAAATGATGATTACCAAAAAACATTGGTGACCATTCATATGAGCAATGAGAATGTGGAAATTGCATTTTTCTCCTTGTATTTGTATGGCTTTTGAGAGAGCTTAAACCATTACTCCTTTTCTTTCTAAACACACGATGGTGTGTGTCTGAGTGTGGATCTAGCATGTTGATCTGAGTGGATCTTCAGATTTGTTTTTTCGTTGTAAAATCATTGCCTTATTAAAACAATTCCCTTAATC
The DNA here is from genome assembly GCF_000703405.1 of Apaloderma vittatum. NCBI lineage: Eukaryota > Metazoa > Chordata > Aves > Trogoniformes > Trogonidae > Apaloderma > Apaloderma vittatum. The sequence continues at coordinate 20,146 of NW_009735669.1, read as the reverse complement.
CCTGTGAATCATAGTTCTCTGATGTCAGCACACAAGCTAGTCTGAAAGCTTCCAGTCATAATCATTTCAAAACCAAGCAGCAGTTGTCCGTTTTTGTGTAGGAACACATTACCATGCCAGACAGTTGAAGTCTTTTGGTTGCATCTTTGGGGCAGGGGCTTGTCTGCACAGAAATTGCTTTTAATTTCAGTATCTATTTGAATATATCTAACTGGTTAATTTTTAGTGGAAAATGGAGAGACAGAAATGTCCCCAGAAGAGTCATGGGACCACAAAGAAGAAACAAGTGAAGCAGAGCTAGGAGGTGGTCCAGCAGTGGATGCAGGACCTTCTGAAGAAAGCACTCAGGAAATGATGGAAGAGGAGGAGGAAATACCAAAACCGAAATCTGTTGTAGCACCACCAGGTGCTCCTAAGAAAGAGCATGTAAATGTAGTATTCATTGGGCATGTAGGTAAGTTGCAAGTGAATGTGAAGTAATTGGATCTTTGTTGTGTTTTATCTAGAACTCGGACGATCAGAAATTAATCCTACCCTTTTGTAGGGATACGTGTATTCACCATGTCTTGAGCTTAATAGGAGCATTCATTCTAATGAGGCTGCTCTGGAAAAATTTGAAAACTTAAAGAATGTTTTCAGGGGTAGAGTGCCAAGGATAGAGTGCCTGTGTTCTCTTGGATACAACAGTGTCTATGTTCTTGATTTCTCAAGTAACTGCTCTGTTGAGTGCTTAAGTGACATATCCGTGTTTATGATCCAGAGAACAGAATCAGAAAGCAGTGCTCCTTTTCTGCTTGCTTTAAGTATTTTTGGGGATTCTTATTAATTGTTATTAAATTCAAAAATTATTATTCAAAATATTAATTGTAAAGCTGTAAATGGTAGTTGAACATAATTCAGGGTTAAAAGAAGCATTTATAGTAACATGTTTCAGTTGAATAGTTTCAAAAAGCTTCAGGAGAATCTGAAGTGGTAAGAAAAGTACAGAATTATTGAATCACGAGTTTTACAGCGAATTCTATATTTTCATTTGTATATTCTCTTATAATCTTTAAAGTACTGTAATTTAGTCCCTGGGTATATTCAGAGCAGAGTCACGCAAGGTAAAGAGGCAGCAGGCAGAGGTGCATCCTAATACTCAAGAGCAGCTCACAGAGGTTAGGGACAAGGGAAAAGGCCTTGGCTAGAGCTACACTTTTGGTGGATCGCTGCTTGTTGAAGGTGTTCGTTTTGGATAATGTTGAGTTTATATGTAGGAAAACATGATTTTCAAACTGTAGTGTAATTAATTAACGATTAAGTATTATGGAAACAAAGGGAGCTGCGAGATGCTTCAAAAAACAGATTACAATTTAAAAAGGGTATCTTTGAAAATTAATTAGATGACCGTGTTCATAATTACTTTCTTTTTCTAGGATTTTGTTTTAAATTGTGATTGACAATTTATTTTAATCTTTTTTAGATGCTGGCAAGTCAACTATTGGAGGGCAAATAATGTAAGGAAGCTCTTAAACAAAATTTTTAGATTTGCTGTTCTTGTCAATTAAAAGTACATTGAAATTAGTAATATTTTCTTTATGGCTTTAATCACCTGTCAGTTTAGTTACTTAATGTCTTTGGAATTTCTTAATTCCAGCGGATCTAGTCTTATCACTGTAGGAGTTTCACTTAATGGAAACAACTATGCAAAAGTAGCCATTATTAAATTTTAGAAACTGAATCCCTGTCTCAGAACTGTTTTTCTTCGTAATTTTTAAATGCTATTTGAAACTGCTTTATACCCATTGTTAAACTTCATCCTTTTTGTGAAGGTGAAAAAAAAAGAATATCTGTTCCCTGATGTAACATTGTCAGGCATAATTTGGTTTCAAAATGTGAAATTACAATAGTTCATCTTTTAAGTCTATTTTAGAAACATTATTTAGAGACTGCAGTATTTTTGTGAGACAAAAGTAAATAAATGCAGTTAGATCTTACAGTTTGTAAAATACAAGAAATGGAAAGTAGTGCATGAAGAAATAAATGCTACCCTGCTGATGCAAAGTACTTATATGATTTTAAAATAATCTTCTCAGCAGAAGTGAGAGGTCTTTGTCTTGGCATTTTCATCTTGTTTTGTTTTGACCATACTGGAATGCTGAAATTGTCATGCTACATTTAACCTTGTGGTTCATACTAGAGCAAATTAGCATTTTATTATTTGATGTGTCTGAGTATTCTCCTTGTACAAGGAGATGTCTATTCTTAACACTCCAACTGATGAGTTGTGTTCCTAAAGCTTTTTGTGGGCATTCTCTTTTGGAGAACATCTTTTTGTTGTAAGGTGAGAAAAAAAAGAAGTGCTTGTACTAAGTTTGTCATTAACTCTTTATTTACTGTTATAATTAATTTTCCTTATAAATTAAGTAGATTACTGTTATTAGAGGGTCAGATCGAAATATCTGAGGGAAAAATATGACATTTTTAATACAATAATACTGTAACTACTCACTTATTTTCATAACTGAAAGATCTCAGGTTTACTTGTTCTATTTAAAGAGGATGAAACCCAAAATATTTTTCTTTATGGTTCAGAAAGGAGGGAGGGGGTGCTTGCGAAAAATTCTCCTTTCACAATTTTTACTTAATTTTGAAATATTGGATTAATCTCAGAAATGGACTTAACAAATGACGTTCCTTTTCAAAACCTTGCCTCTGCAGAACATGTTATAATTAGGCTTAAAGAAAGACATTCCTCATACTTTTGCTCAGGTGATACTTGTGTACTTTTACATATCAGATAATGGTGTAGAGAAAAAAATCCATTACTGCTGCTTGCATTGGGCCGTTTCATTTTTTTTCAAAATAATCTGTGTGGTTTGTGCAAGTATTTAAATATTGGGAACTGTGTTTCTGTTTATGTAAAACTGCACTTTGGTGTTTTTTTTCCCCTCCCTTCTTAGGTATTTGACAGGAATGGTTGACAAAAGAACACTTGAAAAATATGAAAGAGAAGCTAAAGAAAAAAACAGAGAAACATGGTATGAACTTACTGAGGATAATAGCATGCCTTTTCTCTTTGTGCTATGATGAAAATGGGAAGCTGGTTTTTTCCTCTGTCCCAGTAACACTGGCTTCCTGCTGGAATGGGTTTCGAGTGGCAGTGGCAAGGAAACTCTTGTTTTCCTCCAGTATTTCTTTAACTAAAACTATATGAAACAGGGTGATTCACATTAGAATGGGTTTTGTTGCTCATATGCTTCAGAAAACTTAGTTGCTAAAAAGGAATACAAGACAGACACTTCTCCCAGGCAGCTCTTGGAGTCATTCTCTCTGTCTTTCACCTGTAAACAGCACAGAGATATCTAAGGGATAAGAGATTAACGCTGTCAGTTTAGCAGAAATGAGGAGGGAGTGAGTAGTTTTGGCTGTCATCTTGTATCTTGATTTTTATGTAAATAGAGACTGCAGTTCTTAAGTTTTCTCCAGGCAAGGCAATGCAGCTGACTTGTGTGGATTTTTTTGTAGGCCTCTTGGCACGGTTTTGAGTTTTGTTGCTGTCTTTTGGTTGGTTTTTGGTTTTGTGCGTGTGTGTATATACAGCACATACGGCAGCCTGCTTTCTTCTTCAAGCAACTCCTGGCAAATTGATTTTTCCTTTTGGAAACTTTCCATTTTTGACTGTGGTGGAGGAAAATAAGGGTTCAAGGGGCTCTGGAAAAGAAGCAGCTAAAGGCTTTCTTAGGGAAGGTATTATGTGTGAGAGAGGGGGACAGAAAGGGTGACACGTGCTTTGTAACAAGGAAGCATCATCCCCCTATTGGAAGTAGACCATAGTAATAAGTATTTCAGGACCTTTCTCAAAAAACCTGGACATCTTGAAAAACAGATTTCTTCACTTTCTTTCTTGAAAAACAGAATGAGTTGCAGGAGGAATCTCCTTGAGTGCTATGTTTTATCCGTTAAAACATGTCATGATGTGTGACAAAGTATGATGTACCTCTGTGTCGTTATCAAAGATCTTGTTAGCTTGCTTCATACATTGAGAGTCTTGAAATTTGAGCCATTTTACTTTGTGATTCAGAAAGTTCTACACTGAAGTGCATTGTTGACATTTCAGTCAGAAATTCCCTAAAAAACCCTATGTGCAAAAAGGAAAATTCCTGCTTGACTCTTGTTAGCTGAGTAAAACCTGAGCTTTGGCTTGGCTGAAATCTTCCAGAAACATGAGCCATGGTGAAGATTGCAACACGTAGGAGCATGCGTAGTGGTACAAACCAAAAGCCATCTAGCATGCGATCTAGACCTCCCTCAGTGACAAACAGCTCGTGCCTGGGGAAGACAGTCGTTATATATCCATCGTTCCCAGTGCTTAGTGCTTCCTCTGACTCAGGAGCCTTCTGAGCTGGAAATGACATCTTCGTGTTTAATAGTCCCTGACTCTCCATCCCTGATCACTGGTCGGCTGAGTTAGCAGTGTCTCTGCAGACACTATCTAGTCAATACAAAAGACCAGCTAGGGGTCTTTATGAGCTGCTGTTAATGGTGAAAAGTGTTGGTGTGTTAAGCCGGGTCAATTTACTTATTACTATTTTTTTTTCTCCGTAGTGAGAGGTGGTTTTTTTCTCTCCTTTCTACTCACCAATTTTTACAAAACCTGAAGGAGCTAAATAACTCTTCTTTGAAATCTCAGTTCATCTGTCTAACTTAAATCTAACTTGTTTCTCAATCGACAGTGGGATAAAATATAATTATGAGTTGAAATTATCAGAGTATCAGAGAGGGTGAATAAAGGTGGTGTTTGTTTTATAGCAAACTTCTGGTTAATATGTGCAAATAAATGAGAACTAATAATAATAGTTCTCATATGTGCATATCAGAACTGATTTTTTCACTTAATTATGCTGAGAAAGAGGAACTGTTTTCTGTTTGATCCAGAGGTGTTTTTCGAACTGAGGCAAAGCTTGAAGTATTTGAGGTTAGACCATACTTGGAGAAATTAGTAACTGATAATTTTTTGTAGAATTGCATCCTTCTAGGTGTGTGAGGGAGAGCTAGTGCTGAGCGCTACAGCTCGGTATACACACCGAAAACATTCAATAAAATGTCATTATTGCTCTTGGAAATGCTAAAGTTCAGTAATGCGGCGGTTAGAAGAGTTGAACAGGAAAAAAAAAATTGTGATGAACAAATCACCTTATATAAATTTAGTAAAGATTAATGCAAAAATAGAATATTTGGGTTGGTGTTTTGTTTTTTAGGTACCTTTCATGGGCCTTAGACACAAACCAAGAAGAACGAGATAAAGGTAAAACAGTAGAAGTGGGTCGTGCCTATTTTGAAACTGAGAAGAAACACTTCACTATACTAGATGCTCCTGGACATAAGAGTTTTGTTCCAAATATGATTGGTGGGGCTTCTCAAGCTGATCTTGCTGTGCTGGTAAGGAAAAACCATATTTTTTCCTTTTGGATATACTGTGGAATGAAGGGTTTTATTTTAATTTTTTTGTTTCCTCGTTTAGTCTCTTGGTTAGTTGCAGCAGGCAAAATTTTCAAATCTTGCCAAGCTGAATGTCCACAGGTATCATGTTTTGTATGTATCAGTGCAGAAGCTAATGGGTAATACTGAAGATATGACAGTGCATTTTGAAAGCTTTTACCGGTTTTGACTACCCAAAGTTATTTTTCCTTAGGACAGTATTACCCGTTGTCGATTTGTTCCGTTGAGAGAATTATAGAACCTTTAATAAAACTTGTATTTTTAATTAGGTTATTTCTGCAAGAAAAGGAGAATTTGAAACTGGATTTGAGAAAGGTGGACAAACAAGAGAACATGCCATGTTAGCAAAGACAGCAGGTGTAAAACATTTAATAGTTCTTATTAATAAAATGGATGATCCAACTGTAAACTGGAGTAATGAAAGGTGAGTTTAGTATTTTTTTTAAACTAATCTTCATTGAAAGATACTGAAGTAAAATAATTCCCAAGTAAAGTATTTTTTTGCATCCGATTTTTGACCAAAAAAAATGGTAGGCTGGTGGACTAAAGGCAGAGGTTATCAAAATTGCAGGAAAAACAGAAGTGTAGTACCTATGGCAGTGCCTCTGCTAAGCTTGACGTTCTGTGCTGCTTCAGAATGCTCACTTGCAGCGGTTTGGTATTTAACAAATCCATGTATTCTAACATAATTGAATTGTTCACTTGGAAACTTCATACTGAACCTAAAAGGAAGCAGCTGTTTTCAGTACATCAGTTTGCCACATTCTTGATTGCTTGGCCATGTTTCTGCTGAACTCCTAACTTAGATTTGGTGAGAACAGTGTTATCCTCTTCACCTTACGCATTAACCCTGTATTATTTGGAGTTGTTCTTTTATGATAATCTGAATAGAATAAGCAAATTAATATTTTGAAGTGGTTCATGATTACAGTCTGAAAATCAGGGAGGGAGAGAATCTTGTATTAATACGGGCCAAGTAAAAACAACTAGAAAGTCAATATGTAATATTTAAATAATTAATTAAAAGGAATCATTTATTATTTTCTGCCTTAACACTCAAATGTTACTGAAGGGTTTTAATTTTCCTAACTGTCAAAACTTAAGTCTTTTTATGGCTTCTGTCACGTCTTCCTTCTCATCCCTTTAAGATAGTTACTACATGTGTAACTTGGTTCTTCCCTAGACATACTTGTGTAAGGACAGGATACAGTTTTCTTCCACAGAGCAGTGTAAAAAGTTGTCAGATAACTTGGGCTGTCAAGAATTGGGGAAGTTTTGTGGAAAGCTGTGAGGAACTATGCAACCTTATAACACCAGCGCAGTTTACTAAGAGAATAAGGCGTGCCCGATTGTTCTGTCTTGGTCCTGCTCCAACCTTCTGCCATTATTAAATTCAGCTGAAACTGACTGGGGGAAGAAGTGTTATAGAAGTAAATAGCATTAAATATAATACATACAAATATATTTTAATATATATAAAAATGTATTTTATGTATATTACTTATGTAGGAGATTAGTGGTGCCTTGGTCTCTTCCAAAGCTAAAGCCTGCAGCATGACCTCAGGAGCTGTCTGCTTGGTCTGTGCTTCTGTCTCGGCCTGGACCTCTTACATAAAAGCAGATGTAGCACATGCTGCTGCTTACCTAGCCCAGAAGAAAAGTGATAATGCATCATGGAGCAGAGGAATGAGGGGGAGGAGACAATACCAAGTTGTGCTGAAAAATCAGGGAGAAGATGCAGATAGGCCACTAAGCTTTATTAGGTTTGCTTACTGCTCACAGAATAACTTTACTGCTGAAAATTAAATGCCTGGAGTTTGTTAGGCTTTTTTAACCACAGTGTTATGTCATGCTGGAATGATTAAAAGTTATCTTGATCTGCTTGTCATTTTAATAGATATGAGGAATGTAAAGAGAAGCTGGTGCCATTTTTGAAGAAAGTTGGCTTCAATCCCAAAAAGGATATTCATTTCATGCCCTGCTCAGGACTGACTGGAGCAAACCTTAAAGAGCAGTCAGAATTCTGTCCTTGGTATATGTATGTATCTTAAATTGAACAACTTGGATATTTGCTGTGTTTCAATAGAAGTAAATATTTCACTGGAGCTGGGAAGCAGTATAGCATAATGTGTTGTAGCTGTGCTCTGCAGTGCTTGAGTTAAATACAGTTAGGGCAACAAGAACACAGCCGTGCAACAAGCCCAATTAAAGCATTTGCTAATTGCAGAAGATGAAAGTTAGGAGACTCTAATAGTATTAGCAATATTCTTTGGCTTTGTGAGTTTAAGTGCCATACTAGCCCTTCAATTTTCCAGGGATGTTGTAGTTGACATGTTGCTAGAATGAGTAATTGTTTGATATAAACAGTTTGCTTGGAGCTGTATTAAAATTAGTGACAAGCCATGTCTCACTGGATGTCATGTTTTCCAATACTGTTCGTGACAGTTAAAACATAATAATGAAAATCATGTTTGAACCTAGCTTATGGTTTTGTTTTTCCAAAACATATTACACATCTAGCAAGATTCTCAAAGAAATAATTTGCGTAAAATTTGACTGTAATGTAACTTTAAAAACACATGCACCTCCTAGGTATTAACACGTTAGCTCAGATGAAGTGAACACTAATGGTGGGATATTATGATAGATTTCATTGTCTTAGAGGTCACTGTTCTTAATGATGGCAGAATGAAAATAATTCCTTTTGTTGGACTGCATTTATCCATTCTGAGTAGTTTTTGAATAGAAGGGTGCTCACTAAATTGAAATGAATGCCTTCTGCTCTTTCAGTGGATTACCATTTATTCCATACTTGGATAATTTGCCAAACTTCAACCGTTCAGTTGATGGACCAATCAGGCTGCCAATTGTGGATAAATATAAGGTACAAATTAAAATAATAGGATTGGAAGTATAAATGGACTGTTCTCAGAAAGCAGTAAAAGGACCATTTAGTGGGTTTTTTAGAGGATATCTTTTTTCTCTTCATTAATGTGTTTACATTTCCAACTGGAATAGAGACGGGGAGGGGAAGCAAATAATTCTGGCACTATTTGAGACTCTTAAAATCTGTACTCTTTCCTGAGAATGGTTTCCAAAGCATTAAGTGTAGCAGTGCTAAATAACGGAGTTAAGTAATCATGCTTAGAGTTAGATCATAAATACAGCAGACTCTTTAGAAACATGTTTTCAATTTTCATGCAATAATTTCTTCCTGCAAAGGATATGGGCACTGTGGTCCTTGGGAAGCTGGAGTCAGGCTCTATTTGCAAAGGACAACAGCTTGTGATGATGCCAAACAAGGTATGGTATGGTTGAGATATTAAAAAAATATTAGTACCCTAATAAAAAAGCCTGATTCTTTAAAATATTAATTAATTCAGAAGTTTTAAGCTTTCATGTTTTACATGGCAGGTGTTTCCAGGTGTGTCGAGGGGGTAGTTTACTTCCTTAGCATTCAGAGCTCACATTGTCTCTCCTTAGTAAACTCAGTTGCTGGGCCACAATTCATAGTTTACTTGAACTGTGTTTTACTTTACATTTGTTCAGCTGATCCACAAAACTTTTTTTTTCTTCTGTGGGTTAATATTGCTCAAGACTTTCCTTCTTTTTTCCCTATTTTTGCTTTTTTTTTTTCTTTTCCCTTCCCCAAAGGGAAATAGGAAAAAAATTAAAGGATGCAAACAGTACACAGTGTTCCAAAGAAAGACCTAAGGTTTGCTTTAGTTAAGAGTAGGTTGTTTTTGCAGGTAGGTAGCTGTTCTTAATACAAGTCGCTATTTGGAATCATTGTGCTGCCTTGAGGAATGTGAAAATACAAGAATGAAGGATGGGAAGATATAGCTGGGGAGAGGCAGAGGATGAGAATAGTGTGCTAAACTAGTGGTGGTGTTTATTTCCGTTGGTTTCTTAGAAAAAGGGTTTGGAAATTTTGTTCTTACCTATTCATGTTATCTTGATTGTAAGCTGACTTTTTCCAATTCTGCAGGCTGAGGTAGTTTGTTAGAAAGTGTCTCAATACTGAAAGGTTCAGTAGATGTACAGCTTACTGAAAGCTGCTATTTCCTAATCACAATATGTGAATTAGATTGATTTCCATGTCACTTTTCCCAAGGTCTGTTGAAGCTGAAACTGAACTGAGACAGTTTGACATTGTGCTGTTTTTAAGGTAGTTTAACAGATGGTGCGTTTTGTGTAGCTGCTTGGCACGCATCTGACACCCATGTTACTTTGGGGTCAGTTAGGATAAATTAATAAACCATGAATGGCTTTAACTAAACTGTTACAGAATTTGTGTTCAGTAAATAGCCAGTGCTTTTATGACACATTTTGGAATTATTAATTTGGCAACTAATGAGGATTTAACTAAAAACTTCAGGAAGTCAGAACAATAGATCTGTTTCTGAAACTACTCTTTTTTAACTTCTTTGGCTTTCCAATACTTATTTTCTGTTGATATCTAGTGCTACGTAAAGATAGAAAAATCAGAAGAGAGGTTAGAACATATAGGACCATTAGAGTATACATTCTGGAGTTTGCTTGGAGAGCGTTCATTAATATACATTTGGTGTTTTTATCTTCTCTAGGGAATCTTGTAGAATTTGGGGATTCTAGAATTTCCTGAATAGTGTTTAAATATTTAGACTGATACATTTTGAATGTAACAAATCTGTACAACAGTGTGGCTTTTGCATTCTTAGGTAATATGCATCCATTGTATCTCTCATCTTTAAGTTTTAAACTCATTTGACTTTGAGAAATACTGGATATTTTTAAAATTTGCTTTCCATTGAATATATGCTATAGAGGTATATTAAAATATATTTGATTAAATGTACTATTTTAAATATTAGCAATTTTTCATTCAAATACTTCTAAGTGTTCAGGAGCTTGTAGAACTGAATATAATGAATTTAATTTGAAGTTGTATTATTTATTGAAATTCTGTTGTATTAATGATTCTGTATCAGACTAAAATATTCACAATAGGAAACTGCATTTTTGCTTTCTTTAAGCACAATGTGGAAGTTCTTGGAATCCTTTCTGATGACGTAGAAACTGATTCAGTAGCCCCAGGTGAAAATCTAAAAATCAGACTGAAGGGAATTGAAGAGGAAGAGATCCTTCCAGGATTTATTCTCTGTGATCCCAACAACCTGTGTCATTCCGGACGCACGTTTGATGCCCAGGTAGAATAACTTGCATTTAATTGCTGTGTAGCATTCAAATGTTTTGCTTATGTTTCACCAAATCTAAACTTTAATAGTTTGAAATTTCGTTCAGATTTCTTACTCGCTGTCATATCTTGTAAGTTGATAATAATGTATATACCTGACACTCTGATGTCATTAATTAGGGTTCTTAAAATATCATTTATTTTGAACACAACATGCCAGTGAAGTTTTAGATACCTGTAGTTGTGAAAACAAGATCTTGTCAGGCCAATTCTTCCATTTTACACTTTCATACTATAAACAGCTTAGTCACTTATAAATTTTCTTTTCCTTTCACAAAAGTTTGTGGGTATTGTTCAACTGCACATTTTAATACAGTTCTGTATTTGGTTATTCTCTTTTGTTATTGAAATGGGGAAAAATGCACTTATTTTTAATTTTTTTACAGATAGTGATAATTGAGCACAAATCCATTATCTGCCCAGGTTATAATGCTGTGCTGCACATCCACACCTGTATTGAAGAAGTTGAGATAACAGTAAGTGTCCTTTTGAGCTGTGATGTGAATATAAACAATCTGCTTGTTTAGGCAAGGAGTTCTGTCATGACACAACTAATGCAACACAAACTCCAGCCTTGAATGGAGTCTTTGGTCAGTACTGTAAGACAATGCTGTAACTTTTGGCATAAGCCTTCTGAAAGGCTTATGGTAAGTCATGATTGGTAAGTCTTATGTAGTAAATCTTAGAAGTGTATGGGTGGGTGTTTATTTTTACTTGTTTTCTTTCTTAGACTATTTCAGTTTTATTCATAAGGAAAACCCCTTGTTTTAGCACTCACAGCTATTCATCTTTTTATTACACAGGCCTTAATCTGCTTGGTAGACAAAAAGACAGGAGAAAAAAGTAAGACACGGCCCCGTTTTGTGAAACAAGATCAAGTATGCATCGCCCGTTTAAGGACAGCAGGAACTATCTGCCTTGAGACATTCAAAGATTTCCCTCAGATGGGTCGCTTTACCTTAAGAGATGAGGGTAAGATTGCTTCATCAACAGTTGTTAAGTGCTGCAAAAATAGTTATTTGAAGCAGGAGCTCATGCATGGCAGTGAGATATTATTGAAACGCTACTGTCCAATGGAAATCACTATCTGGGTAGCAATTGAGGAGTAAATATAAGCAAATTGCTGTTACTGTGCAGAGTTCTTTGCTAGTAGCAAAAAGTGTGTTAGAAATGCGCACTGTGGAACAAAAGGTTGAAGTTGAAAAATTAGCAGCAATGTTTTCTTAATGTATCTTGGAATGTCCACCTGCAACATGAATGCAGTAGTTTCTGTATTTAAAGTTAGAAAACGTAAGGGACGTTTTATGTTGGGCTTTAACTCATGCTTACTCCAGTAACACTCACAGATTTGTGGGATGTATTTAAATAAATCATCTTTAAAAGCAGTAAAGAGATGTGGTAGAATGATCAAGCGTTGTCTTCTCCTTAGATTAATTTTTAGAGCAGGCTTTCCACAATCCACATTGCCTTCTTTACTGCGAGAATAACAGTTTTACTATTTTGAAGATTTTGTTGTGCTTTTAAAATATACTGGTGCTTTCATTCTATGACAGAACAATGTATTCTCTGTATTATATCTAGTCCTCTGTTTTTGGGGAAGGTTTTTGAGACTTACACATTCTTTTCACAATGTGTGTAACTCTACTATTTGTTTCCTTGGTTTAGGTAAGACCATTGCAATTGGAAAAGTTCTGAAACTGGTTCCAGAGAAGGACTAAGCATTTTTCTCAATGACCCCCGCACAATACTGTGAGGAAAATCGACTCTGCAAAAGCCTACTTCACACCGCCTTCTTATTTTCTGCCCATTGATAAACTTCTCCCCATATTTTGCAAAGACAAATTTCACAGCAAAGGTCCACATTATGTCAGCTTTCTCATATTGAGAGCTCTGCTATGCCACTGTTGAATTTTCCCAAAAAGAATTTTTTTTTCTCCCAAATTCTGCTTCCTTGGAAAGATTCGGCAATAGCTTTGTAAGTGATGTGGACATAATTGCCTATAATTATGAAAATCTAAAGGATTTTTAATGTTTAATTTCCCCCAGCATATATATTAAGACCTCTTTTTTCCAGGCAGATCATTCAGAGTGTGCGAGTGTGTGTGCACATGTTACAAAGATGACTACCATGTTAATAAACTATTCAATTTGAAATCTTTTTCGGTATTTGAATTGCTTTTGAATAATGTTTTTTATCTGGATGTAACACAGTTGCATTAGCTTTTTAACTTTCCAGTAACCTAGGTACTTGGTTACTTGGACTTTTCTAAACTCCTCAGCCTCCCGACACACACAGTTTTAAATGAGGCAATCGGGCACTCAAACAAGTTTGTATTAAAATAATTAGATTCGCGCCTTCCCTTTGTTGAATGCATTCTTAAAATCAAAAAACATTCATGTGAATGTGGCACCTTCATTAGCTTTACGTTTGTTAATATCTCCAGCAAATTTAGTCGACTAACATTGTTACTAGACACAGTAAGTCAATTTTGAAGGCTAGAACTACATATTGTGTCTTTATAAAAATTCAGCGTTATTAAATTCTTAACTGCAGAAAATGCTAACAACGAGTAAATCAGTGAAACTTGCAAAAATCAAGAGAATTTGTGGCAATAATGCCTATTGGTATTTATAAGAGCTGCATTTTGGGGGAGAACTGGGCCAATTAAAAAGTGCCAGTTACGTAAGTTACTTAGTTCACACTGTCTTTAATTTAGAGGGCTGGATAATCCTTGCTGTTTTAAAGATCAGTCTGAACTGAGAGGGAGGAATATTATTTATATCCCGAAAAGTTTGCACATACTGAAATATGGGAGGGTCAGAATCAAGCACAGTCTGTAAATTTTTGCATATCAAAATGCAGTGTAAGCTTATGAGGACCAGTGAAGTTTTTCTTGAGAAATTAAAGCAAAACTGGTTCAAAATAAAGCTTACTCAGTACAACTTGAAGGAGCTGCGTTATAAAACCCTATTTAAATACACTTTCAAAGTAGACTGTCTACAGTTGATATCCTGATTCTAACAATTAGGATGAAGGCTAACAGACTTTTTTTTTTCCATTTCCCAGAGTATTAAAAGGTATCTTCAGAGCTTCTTCATAATGTCTTAAACTAAACATTTTCAGTTGGACAATTGTGGTGAGCCCATCTCCTCCCCCAGAAGTTTACAGTCTAGTGACTGTATCTGAATTAACAGATAACCCAAAACTGAAACAGATTTACCTTTTGGGGTTATTTTTTTTTGTTTTGTTTGTTTCTTTGTAACTGTGGAACTCCCATCATTTCACTTACAGCTACATTGTATGGACAGGAGAAGTTATTGTCCTTCAGTTTCATATGACTACACTTGTAGCTACCGTAATGCATGGAATTTAAATAAATTTTATTATGTCTGCAAATCTCTGGGCTTTTATTTTTTGGCAATTCAGAGTTTAAAAGTAACTTTTTTTTTTCTTTTGTCTACTAAGTGAACAGTTCCTTGGGTCTTAAACTAATGAAGAAATTAAAAGCCAAGGAAGCTTACTGTCTTGTTCATATTCTGGACTGACCTAATTCCACATATCTGACTGCTTTCTTGAAGTAAGCTCATGGATCTGAAATTGCAAAGACTGTTACTGGGGAATACTCAACAGTTAGATTCCTGTATTGTTAGAACTTTCAAAACTTTTTTTTTTTAAAAAAAAAGGCATTGAAATGCATCTCAAGACTACATGATGCTGCAGTGGAATTTTTCCACTTTTGAGCAAACTTAATGAGGGAATCTAAAACTTCATCATTTTGAGGCTGGGCTGAGTATTTATTATTAAACTGAAAAATAATGTAGTGGGTTGAAATACCAGTAGATAGAAAGTCTAAGCATTTCCATTACTCATCCCATCTAATGCATTTGATTACCATTTCCATAAATCCAGATAAAGTTACCTTGTCTGTAAAGGCAGTCTAAATTATTTCAAGTTCATTAAGAGAATCTGCATTATACAATCAAAGATACTGCTACCTTGTAGGAGATTTTTATTTAGGTATAAAATATTTGCATTTTACAACAAACATACTGATATGAAAATGTAAGGTATAAATCTACAAAAATTGGCTGCATTTGGTGTTATATTTGAATAGTCCTTAGATTACATCTCAACTTTTTCATTTCATCTCCATTCTACATTTTATAGTCCCATTTTTACTACTACTGAGTACAACTAAATCTAGATGAAAGAAGAAGAAAACATAATGTGGCTTTGTTTGAAATAAGTACTATTTGCTGATTCACTGATGTAATAAACTTTTTTAAATGACCATTTTGATGACTTCCTTTTGTGAAAATGTGGCATGCTGCTTTGAAGATAAACCAAAGGAGCTGTGCAACCACAACAGTTGGAAAGAAGGGCGGGAGCTGGGGAAAGGGAAAGAAAAGTTGGGTTGAAACTACAGGAACCTTAGGAGCTGGTGCACCTGTGTTAGGTTACCATACTGGCAGAGTATTCTTGGGTCCTGGCATGGCTCTAACTTGGACCAATAAAACTGTGAGTGTTTTTCTGCAGAAAGGAGGGATTTGGGCTTCCCCCCTCCGCAGTGTAATGGCATTTACAGCAGTCTGTAATTGCCACATGATATGGATGATGGTCACATCTGTTCTCCCTGATTTTTGGCCCAAGTTTGTAGTGTAGATATGGCTTAAGCATATAGCCTTGTTGTAACTTAGAAAAACATAAATTATAATTCTATAAATTAAGACCTTGTATGTTCTTGAACTGACAGCCTTGGTATATGTAACAATAATTGTAAAAAAAAAATCAATGTGCAGCAGTACTATTTATTTTGCAACAGGAAAATAATTACTTCTGCAAGTTGCAAGAAGTAAAGCACACTTAGAGGAGGAATGGGTACACTGAGCAATTGACTACCATTGCCACCAACCCCTACTTGAATCCATTCCACCTACCTTGGTCATCTTTGTGGACAGTCAGGAGCTGATACACAAACGTGATGGCACCAGTTTCCTGAGACACTTGCTCTAGTAGTAAATTGTATTCTTGAACAACAAGCTATTGATGGTGGCGTAGTAGTGTTGTAAGAAAAATGGCTGCTTTAAGGAGGTTTATCCATGGGGATGTTTGCTGGTCATTAATTTTATGCCCCTCTACAGATTTTTTTCAGCAGCATAAAAGCCCAGCAAAAATTGCTTAGTGAAGAACCTCTGTTTTAGACTACTTATGGCACCAGTCCATGTATTAAAAACTATATTAATTATGGGAAATGTGTTTTTATAAGTGTTTATTACTGAATATTACCTAAGGAAAAAAGATTGTTTCAATGTCCCAAGTATTTGATTCTGTATTACTCTGGCTTTTATGTCCTGAATGCAGACTGTTCAAATGATGATGTTAAAGCAGATGAAATGTACTCCAGACAAGACTGTTTTTTTCCTGAACTGGTACTTACAGGCTCTTACTTACTCTGTTTTTGTATATCCTATAGAGGATTTGATAAAGAAAAATATACCAACAAAACTGGAGTTACGACTGAAGATTTTATATTGTGAACCTTTTTCTTTCCTTGTGTTTATTTTAACGCACTATAAACCTGACAAAATATTTCTTTTCCTCTAAAGAAATGCTAGAAAGGAATCTAGTCTTAATATAAAATGGAAATTTATGCTAACAAACCCAAAATCTGTTGTGTGTATATATAACTTTTAATAATGCGTATTCTTTTGTTGCTTTCCTTATCCAAAAGTCTCAGCTTTCCAACATAGATTAGATTTTTCTACATCTCCCCTCAGTTACATACACCTAAAATAAAGCCTGCTTATTTCTGAGTAAGAATAATAAGAGATATGACAGATTGACAGTTGGATGAAGACAAGGTGCTTGAGGCTGTCTCCCTGTCATCTCTTAAGCCTGTCAAAGGATTATAACAAGAAAACTTTGCAGCTTGTGTCACGGAGACAGCTGCCTCTGTTCTTCTGAAAGTAGTCTTGGACTAAGTGAATAATTTGCACTGTAAGCAGCCGTCTGTTTGACAGTTAATTAGATTATAGCTAGAGGCTTACGCTAGGATTGCAAAGGAACACAATCTAAAGAAAACTAGCGTTTGAACTCCAGATCTAGCGTGGAAGTTCTCTTCTGAGTTCTCTTTTGTGAGGGCCTTCTTACTCCTGCTTTAATTTCTGCATATTCTTTGTGCTAGTTTTGTTGTAAGAAGCATGCTTATAGAGATTTTGACATCTTCCATCAAATAATCTGGAGGAACCCAAGCCTGGTACTCAGACTTTTGGGATGCACACTAAGGGAGTAATCTTAAACCTCAAAGACCTGTTTACAGCAGAAACAATTGCTACTTGTACATCCCTTTTGCTGGGAGAAAGTATAAAATTAGGGATATACAGAAACATCTTCTTAAATAAGTATTAAGGTGGAATGGCTTGCAATTGTGTAATTTTAAATCCTAGCATTGAAATAAGTGTGACTAATGGCTTAAGGAAAAACGTTCTTTCATGATCAGAAAAGTTAAATTGAGGGCTACAGCAGAATGTTTATTGTAAAGTAATAACATTGATGAAAGTAACAAACCTAATTTCCCTTGTAAGATTAACTATTGATTTGTGAACCTGCTAAATTAAAAGCATACTCTTTATAGTTTATATTCATTCCTTACTGTATTAAACTGAAGTATTTGTTATCCAGAGATGAACTTATTTTTCCAAAGCAGCTCTATTAGCCATGTCAAACACCTTTCAAGAGGAAATTATCGTACCAAGTCAGTTAACCACATCTAGTAAAAAATAGTCATGTCAGGCTTAAAATGATGCAGAAAAAATGTGCATGGATGAGACTGGTAAGTGAAAAATTTGAATTCCAGTCACTAATAATAGTCCTTTTAGTTCTGTCCTATTAATGCTATGCTGACCAAGCACAGTCAGGCTTCAGATGTACTGTTCAGTCCTATCTAGACTGGCCTGGCTTGTTTTCAGAGAAATGTCCCAGTCATCTAGCATTTTCTGGTTTAACATGTCACACTAATACGTTAATGTTTTATTAAAATATAGCTGCTCTAAAATATGCAAAGCCTATGCAGAGATAGAAGCAAGGCTAATACAATTATCAGATTATAAAACACCACAGCTAGTATCATACGCATAAGCTCTGCCATTGCTGAAAATACTTTAATGAGTTTGCCCTGACTGGCTACTCTGCATATCCCTAGTCTTTCAGTACTTTCTCTAGTCAATACTTCATAGGACTACATGGCACCAACAGATAGCTTTTCTTAGGCAGTGTCAATGATTTTGCTAATTTGTACAAATCACACAGTAGAACATTAAAATTTCTGGTTTTCAGGATTTTTTTTTCACTCTATAGTATCAATATATAAACATATAGTTCTTTCCTAACTCTGGGGAAGTCTTGAAGTCATCAGTTGTTCCACTGTTGCTCTATGAACACTACCAGCAGAATGAAAACATTATAAACATTACATTCTTTGTCCTGGCGCTCTGACAGGGCAGTAAATTTAATTGGGAGACATCTGATGAAAAGGAATAAAGCTGTAACTAGTAAGGCACACGTAGGAAAAGATCTAGAGAAGAGTGAATTACTAAGATGCTTAATTTCATGTCTATTTTACCTCTGGTTATGCATAGCTGCCTTATCCAGGTAGCAGCTTGCTTATGTGATGAATGCAGACAGCCCAAAGCTGCCAAGGTGCATGCAACACTGTGAGAATGAGACCAAAATACTGCCAAGCTTGATCTCAAAACAATGCACTTACCCAGCGTGGAACTGCATAGAATAAGCATCCCACAATTAAGTTAGTGCCATCTAGTCAGTCAATGCATTTCGAGATTGAAATGGAGGTGCAGCAATTCTGCCTGTACTATTTAGATAGAATGAAGAAATTGTTTGGTGTGTGATTATCAGTGCTAGCCTCAACTGTAGTGGAGTTCAAGATGCTGAGAAGTGTGTAAGGAAGATGCATACCAGAGTACAACCCCTGGATTTCAGGAGAAAGACTTTGGTTTATTCAGAGAACTGATAGATGGGATCACACGGGCGAAGATGCTCAGGAAAGCAGCAGGTCTTTAAGGACAACCCCCTCCAATCATAAAAACAGTCTCTCCTGATACTCAGGAAAACAAGTAGGTCAGGAAGCTGGCCTGATTAAACAGAGAACTTATAACAGCACTCCAGTGCAAAAAGAGAGTAATACAGGAGAGATAGGCTGCAAAGCAAGGATCTAGAAACATTGCTCAGGCATGTGGGGATTGTCTTAGAAGAGTAAATGTTCACCTGCAATTGAAATAGGCCAAGATGTCAAGGGCAACCAGAAGAGCTTCTACAGCTATAGTAGTAGCAAAAGGCCAAACAGGGACATGTTGGATGGTTGTTGAGAGCGGCAAGTGATTCTGGGTCCACTTGGGCTGCATTCAAGGACAATGAGAGCTGGCTGAAGTGAGCAAGACTTTGTCATTTTTCAATGGGAATTGAGCAACTGTCCCAATGACTAGAGAAAAGCCAATGTTCCCCCTCCATCAGAAGACACCAAGAGGAAGATCTGGGAGCCGCAGACCAGGCAGGCTTATTTGGTCGCTGAGAAAATCATGGAACACTTCCTCTTTGAATACACAAGAAGGAAGTGCTCAGTAACGGTCAGCATGGATTGATCAACTACAGATCATCCTCACCAACCTGTTTCCTTTTTATGACAAAATGACAAGAGATGAGGGGAAGTGAGTGGATGACATTCACCTCAACTTTAGCACAGCTTTCAACAGTGTCACAATTTTCTTATATCCTAAACATTATGATCTGGGTGGGGGACCAAATAGATGGCTAACAACTGGTTGGACAACGGGGCTCTGAGGACAGAAATAATGGCTTGTACTCCACCTGAAGGCCAATAACAAATGGAGTACTGCTGGAAGTTATCCTAGAATATGTTCTGTTACTGTCAGTGATCTGAAGCATGGTCAAATCAAATTTGCAGATGACATCAAATTTGGGGACTAACCCCTGCGGCAGGGCTCATGTACAGAGAGACCTTGGCAGGCTGGAGGCATTAGGAAATACACACCTTTTGATATTTGACAAAGGCAAATGCAAGTCTGCATTTGGGAAGGAGGAATCCCTTGAGATAACATGGGCTGGGCAATGCCTGTCGCGGGAGCAGCTCTGCCAGAAAAGACCTGGGGGACAGCAAGCTAAACACAGGCCACCTCAGCGTGTTTCCCTGGAGGCAAAGGTGGCCAGGAGCATCCCGGGCTGGACCAGTGCACCACCATCAGATTAAGGCGAGCACGACAGAAACCTTTTTTTTAGTGCGTGAAGACATTCACGCACCGGCACGGGCTGCCCAGGCGGGAAACACAGGCTGCCTTCCTGGAGGCTGTGAAGTCCCGACCGGAGACAGCCCTGAGCAAACCGGTCCGCGACCT
>NW_009735668.1:0-337 GCF_000703405.1 Apaloderma vittatum | reverse complement strand
CTGGGGGAGGAAGGGCTGCCCGAGACCCAACCCCAACCGCCCCCGAGGCAGTTTCTCATCCTGGGAGAAGAGCCCGACCCCATCTGACTGCACCCTCCCTTCAGGGAGCTGTAGAGAGTGATAAGGTTCCCCCTGAGTCTCCTCTTCTCCAGCTGAGCCCCCCCAGCTCCCTCAGCCTCTCCTCACAGCACTTTCCCTCCAGTCCCTTCCCCAGCCTCCTTGCTCTCCTCTGGACCCGCTACAGCCCCTCAAGGTCTTTCTTGCAGTAAGGGCCCAGACCTGCACCCTGGGCTCGAGGTGAGGCCCCCCCAAGGCTGAGCACAGGGGCACAATCACA